>NW_027417630.1:0-154412 GCF_009905375.1 Apium graveolens | reverse complement strand
CATGAGGGAGCATCCAGTTCTAAAGAAAACCTTCCATCTGCAAGGAAGTGGACTAAATCACATACACCTGACTTAATAATTGGAAATCCTGATGCAGGTGTCAGAACTAGAACAGCTACTTCAAGTGAATGTCTCTACAATTCTTTTCTTTCTCAGACTGAACCAAAGAAAGTGCAAGAAGCTCTTCAAGATGCTGATTGGGTGCAAGCAATGCAGGAAGAGTTAATGAATTTGAAAGAAACAAAGTCTGGACCCTAGTGTCAAGACCAAAGAACAGATCTGTTGTTGGTACAAAGTGGGTATTCAGAAACAAAACTGATAGTGATGGTATAATTATAAGGAATAAGGCAAGGTTGGTTGCAAAAGGATATTCTCAACAGGAGGGAATTGATTATGATGAAACATTTGCACCAGTTGCTAGATTGGAATCCATAAGGATATTTTTAGCTTATGCTGCTCACAAAAAGTTTACTGTCTTTCAAATAGATGTGAAAAGTGCTTTTCTCAATGGAGAATTGGAGGAGGAAGTATAAGTTGAACAACCTCCAGGCTTTGTAGATCCCAAATATCCTAATCATGTCTACAGGCTTGATAAAGCACTTTATGGCCTTAAGCAAGCTCTAAGAGCATGGTATGAGACATTAGCTCAGTTTCTTCTGGAAAGTGGATTTAACAGAGGAACTATAGAAAAAACAATGTTCTACCTCAACCATGGAAATGACTTACTTCTGGTTCAGATATATGTTGATGATATCATCTTTGGTTCTACAAATGACAGACTTTGCAAGAAGTTTGCTAAACTGATGCAGTCAAGATATCAAATGAGTATGATGGGGGAACTTAGCTATTTTCTGGGTCTTCAAGTCAAGCAGAATAAAGAAGGCACTTTTATTTATCAAACCAAGTACACCAGAAATTTGCTGAAGAAATTTGGAATGCAAGATTGTTCAAGTGCATCCATTCCCATGGACACTACAACAAAACTGGATAAGGATACTGGTAAATCAGTAGATATTATTGATTATAGAGGTATGATTGGCTCTCTACTCTATCTAACTGCTAGTAGACCTGATATCATGTATGCTACCTGTCTTTGTGCAAGATTTCAAGCAGATCCAAGAGAACCTCACTTAACAGCTGTGAAAAGAATTTTCAAGTATCTTAAAGGAACAACTGATCTGGGATTGTGGTATCCCAGAGAATCAGATTTTAAACTAATAGGTTACTCAGATGCAGATTTTGCAGGTTGCAAAATTGACAGGAAAAGCACAAGTGGAAGCTGCCAATTTCTTGGAGGCAGATTGGTTTCTTGGTTTAGCAAGAAACAAAAGTCAATTTCCACATCAATTGCAGAAGCAGAGTACATTGTTGCAGGAAGCTGTTGTGCACAGATTCTTTGGATGAAGAATCAGTTACTGGAATATGGGCTAACATATTTTAAAATCCCTATTTACTGTGATAATCAAAGTGCTTTTGCTATGACAGGTAATCCAGTTCAACACTCAATGACAAAGCACATCAGCATTAGGTACCACTTCATAAGAGAACATGTGGATGAAGGTATAGTGGAATTGCACTTTGTTCCAACAGATCAACAACTAGCAGATATCTTCACAAAACCACTATGTGAAGCTACTTTTACAAGATTGGTAAATGAACTTGGAATGGTTTCAGGTTCTTTCTCTAAATTTGCTTAGCTCTTGTTCTGATGCATCAAACTTTATGATCAGTATTTATAGAAATTACTCTCTTTGTATTATGTGCTTGACTGAAAATTGTTGAAGTACTGATTGTTTTCTGATGTGAATTTCTAAACTTTGATAGTGATATGACTGTTTATGTGACTATTCAATCCTATGAGGACAACTATGCTAGATGCTGACCTAGTAGTCTTTAATATACTAGAGATCCCACGTTAGAAGTAATTATTTATGTGGAAATCTATTGACACAAGCAAATTCTTATATTGAGCTTAGTCAAGTTTACTTTGTCTATCTTATTACTAAGTCAAAAACTAGAATAATGCTTCTCATCTGTTAAGTTCTGATGTTAATAAATCTGTTGAATGTACTAAGTGCTGATAAACCTCACTTATCAAAAGAAAAAGGAAAAGAAACAAGGAATAAAAATCAGGTACTCCTTTGAGATCTAGAGTAAAAATGTGGAAGGGACGACCCAAGTGCATTGCTGATATTAAGTAATATGCATCAGAAAAAGCAAAAATAAATATTTTTCTTGGTGACTTTTCACACTCTATGATTACTGGAGAAATATTCTGATAATAGCATAAATTCTGGTAAGCAGTCGTAACTCACTTACACTGAGAAGCCACTGTAAAATGGAATTTCAAAAGATGGATAAAATAAGCACAACAACAGTTGAGGTGGACTCATGCATGAACTCATTCAAAAGTAGGCTTCAGAATAATGATAGATTTTAAGTAAAGTTCTAAGTTATGCCTTATTTCTAAGATGTACTGAAGTGAATCAGATTTTACTCTTTGTCTGATATTTTGCTTAATGCACACACTTACACTCCATATGAATGATGAAAATTACTGTGGCGTTCAATGTTGTTTTAGATGAACCGTTTATGTGTCAAATTGCATAAATTCTGAGGACAAGTTCTAATGGAAGTTCTGATGATTAAGTTCTGAAGAATCAACATCAGAATTTGTGTGAAGAATTACAGAGATAGGCATTCACTTTTTGAGTTAAGAAATCATATTCTGATGACTGTTAAGTTCTGATATAAGTCTAAGTACTGATATTAAATTCTGATTCTTTACTTGACTTGTTTGTGGTTAAAATCTGCAACAGTCTTATTTTAATTCAGAATATGTTTGGGTAGAATATTAACAGTCAATATAATTAGGGTTAGTGGAACACGTCCACACACAGTAATATTTACTTGTTTCTTGTGCGCATTAAACCCTGTTTTATACTTCCAATGACTGTTTTTCTTCTTCCTAGTCCAGGGAGACGAGGTAGAAATATTTCTACCTGTCCGCATTAAATTATCCTCACGTCTCTTGGCATTCTAATGCCTATATAAACCATCACCTCACATCAGCCTACCCATCATTTCTTTTCTCACATACTCACTCTCTCTTCCTTCATACCAACACAATCATGGTTAACTACAATATGTTTTTAAACTATGAGACCTTCAACATGGAGTTGAGCTGTGAGGACTGGCAGCAGGAATGGCACGTAACTGTCATTCCTGATGAGATTTGGGACTCGGTTCCCCAAGAGGTTCTCACACACCTCCTGTTCTTTTACAGGGACTACCATCTCCATCTGGAGCGATTGGAAGAAGAAAGGATGGAAGCTCTCTCTAATAACCCCAATTTTTGGAATTTTTTTGAAACCCTTATGAATAGTGATTTTGCTGATTATGCTGAATAAGAAAACTTTTCATACCACACTTTGTAGAGGTTCTTTTATTGTTATTCTAAGATCTTATTAGTACTCTATATGGTATATAAGTGTATGTAAAGATCGTCAGAATCCAAATTCGAACACTTTGATTTTTCCCGAAAATCCACCAGATACCGAAAGAATTAAGTATAAGGTAACAGGATAAAAAGGATTTAAATTCAAGGATTATAAGAGAGGATCATATAAGAAATATAATATATTGAGAAAGGTTGAGGGGAACCCAAGTAATAAGATCCCGGGTATGATCCCTCAAACGATAAACGAAAACGAAAATTAAGTGAACTGTATAATAGATAAGCGGTCATTAACCAAACAATTAAGCAAGGATTAGCATAAGAAGATGCTTCCACCACCAAGTGATGACAAGTGGCAAGAGATGAAGTCACCAAGATGATGTCATGCTTAGTCATACTCCACTCACTTTAAACAACCAACAAATCATCCAAATATCCCATTCACTTCATTTTCCACCACAAAAACATTCAACAAAGCAAATACTCTCCCAAGAACATATAACTCACGGCTTTTTCATTTTTTCAAGGAGAAAAATTCCAAAAATCAAGTTTCTAGCTTTGTTAATTTGCAAGGTAATTACCCAAGGTCCCTTATGATTAGATAAGCATATCCTAGGAGTTTAAGCTTCTATTTCTTCATGAATCTCTTCCAATAAATCAAGGAAGAAGATGATGAATAGTGTTTTCAAGATTAATAACTTTATTTTCTTTGATTTCCTTTAAGATCCAAGCATTCATAAGCTATCTCAAGGCTTCTTAAGGCTTCCTAGCTACTCTAATCACTCCAAGGAAGATATAACACCTCCAAACCCTAACTTTAATTTGAGTATTAAGATGGTTTTGATGGTTATAGTAAATGAGAAGCATGATGCTTGTGTGTTTAGAGTTTGGATTGGATTTGTAGTGATTTGGATGTTGAAATCTTGTTTATAGTTAATGAAACTTAAATATAGCTAGTAGTTCATGTGTGGGGTTGTATAAATTGGAAAATCTTGAGGTTTGGGGACTGATGTAGTAAGGTTTGGATGAGGGTTGGTTGTATTGTTGGTTGTGAGTTGAATGGTAGTTGTTTGGGCTGGTTTAAAACTTGGTAATCGCGTAAACATAGTCGTCGTAATACCCGATTTACCTTAGACTGTTTTTGTTCTTAACATCAGGACCCGAGAACTCACTATAAGGTTTTCAGCATTGCCATGATTAGATAGTTCATGTTACGAGCTTCATTTTGATATGTGGTTCGCTTCAATCCGATGTACGGTCTAGGAGAAACGACCATTTTAAGTAACGGCGTTTCGCGACCGAACCATTACCCCTCGCCTTACTTTGAAACATTGGTTAAATACCTTAAATGACTAATTGGAGTATGAAACATTTATGTAAAGTGTATTAGGCAGTTGGTAAGGCACTCACGAAAGAATCACCTTAAAACTCTTAATGATTAATTTATTAAAAATGGTGGAGCCGAGGGTACTCGAGCGACTTAAGAGAATCATTAAGTGCAAAGCGAGTGTTAGAGTGTAATTAGTTAAAGTATAGATTCTTAAGCGACTTTGGTTTAATTCCAACTTATATATGGTTTATAGGTTACCAGACTCATCCCAGGACTTTTACCACCCCCAGTCGCTCTGGCAAGTTTTCTTCTCGTTATACTGTTGTTGTGATGTATATATGTTTATGCATTATCTTGTGATAAGTGCATGGTTATTATTAGCAAATCTTGCGATATATTGGAGCATGTGATATGATATTTATATGCATGTCTGTTTCATAATCTTGATATCTAATTGTTGATTCAAATGCTTATAAGTTGCATAATACCTATGCTAGAGATAAGCAGTGGTTGCGTATACCCTTAGTATAGGGGACCCAAAAGGTGAACATTTTCTAAACCGGGAGTCGATGTTCCCGAGTATATTATATATATTTATATATATATATATATATATAGATATAGTTTTCAAAACTATTATTTGAATAAGGTTTATTCGATAACTTTATTTTTATTAATGAATATTACTTTGAATATTCATTCGAGGACTTATGACTCCGTTTATTCTATTTAATGAATATTATTTTGAATATTCATTCGAGGACTTATGACTCCGTTTATTCTATTTAATGAATATTATTTTGAATATTCATTTGAGGACTTATGACTCGGTTGATTTTATTTAATGAATATTATCTTGAATATTCATTCGAGGACTTATGACTCCGCTTAATTATTAAATAATATTCTTTATTTTATTAAAGAATAATGTTTCGATAATCAAACTTATTTTTGATTATTCAAATAAAGATCTGTTAGGTCACACTTTTACTGTAGAGGGGGTGAATACAGTGTTTATCACAATCAAATCAAACTTCAAGAACTTATGTAACAGAAAACAAACTTTATTTAAACAATAAACTCTGTTACAATCTGGAACTGTTATCTCTCAGTGATGAACAAAATATCACGAGAGCTGCTAAAGTTATACTAAATAATATTCTCGATAATGATAACACATATAGTGTAAACTCTATTTCTGTGTTTATATACTACACAGTTACAAGATATTCGCTAATTGATATAGAATATAATTCTGCTTCCTAAAATATATCAATCAGATATCTTCTATTCCAAGTATTCCATTCTTCACGGAATTCCTTCTTCATGCATATCTCTTCTTATGTTTATCTTGATCTTCTTAACTTTAATCAGCTACTGTCCTTATCTGATCGTCCTTCAGCACTTAAGTTCTGATATCTATCTCCTGATAACATAAGTACTGATATCCCTTAAGTTCTGACTTCCAGTATAAGTACTGATCAGTTAAGTACTGATTTGTTATGTTCAAATAAGATCTGAAATCTAAACATAAAACATATTAGCCATGACATTATCAAATATATCTAACAATCTCCCCCAACTTGTAAATTAACAAAATATACAAGTTTAACAGATATTTGATGATGTCAAAAACATTAAGTACAAATGCATGAGAAATAGACAAGATAACTACAACTTACAGTCCTTAAAGTTTTTACCAATTCAACTTCTGATAACAACTTCAATCTGTATAAATATCAGAATTTAAGCAGTTGTAGATCTTCGACTTGGCTTCATCATTTTCTGATCTCTCTGATGTCAGGAGTTGTTCTGAGATAATTCTTCAACAAACATTTCTCAGCATATCTGAGTTCATCAATCATTCTCCGTTTGACATCTTTAAGCTCTGCAGTATCTTCACCAGTTTGAAATATTGCAGCTCTGAGATCATTAATCTTTGCTTTTCTCAACTCCCGATCTAGTCTTATGACATAAGCTTTATTAGACTCTAGATTGAATTCAAGCCCCTTAATACCAAGATATGTTCTGATCTGTGCAGTATTAGGCTTCATATCAACAATATCACCATTGTGATTTCTGTACTTTGGAACATATCTGCTGTCAGACTTAACAGAATAAAGTCTTTTCTGTCTCTGAATCTGTTCCTTTAAGTAGTTTGCAGCAGTCTCTGTTATTCTGTCATCCACTTGAAGTAAGAACAATACATGCTCCAATTCTTCAAAATACTTCAACGGAATGGCATTTTGTCTTATATGATAAACCCTACCATCTGTCATGAAATACAACATGATGTATTCTTTCAAGTAGGTATGGTAAACCATCTGTACAGATTCTAGTTGATTCAATCTTTCAGGAGTTGCTCCAATACCTGGTTCACTCAAGGAAGTTGGATCATCAGTAGTGTTGTGTACTCTTCTTTCATCAGCACTTCCCAATCCAGTTTTATCTCTAGCTTCCTTTCCAGTAACTACTCTTGCTTCAAAACCACTTGAAGTAGTCTTCAAAGATTGAGTCTGTTTTGCTTTAGTGAATCCTGGTAGGAGTGTTTTAGATTTATTTTCTGATATCAAGTTAACTTGAGCACTGTCAGAGGTTACTTGCTTCTTCTGAATATCAGAACTTACAATTTCTTGACTCTGAACAACTTGAGCCATGTCAGAGGTTGTTTTAAGAACTTTTCTTGAAGTCAGAGCAAGATTATCTTTTCCATCAGTAATTTCTTCTTCCTCAGGAGGTACATAAGGCTTGATAGGTTCACCAACCTTTTCTTTACCCTTGGATCTTGGATCTATCTGTGGTTGTGATCTAGCCAAAGTTTCTTCAGTATGTATCCTTTCTTTGATCACAATGCCTTTAGATTTTGGAAGTAACTTTTTACCAGAAGCTTCAGATTTAGATATAACTTTCTCTGATTTAAGTCTGGCTTCTTCTTCCTTTAAACTTTCCAAGTCCATCCCTGGATTTTCTTGAAGAAATAACTGTCTTGACATTTCCTCATCAAGATCTAGAAGTTCATCAGAACTTATCCTTTTACCAGCAGCAGAACTTATTCTTTTCCCAGTATCAGAACTTGTTCTGTGACTAGCTTGTCTTGATGTAAACCTTCTACCTTGACTATGACCACTACCCATTCCAGAGTTTCCTTGGTCATCTTTTCCATCATCCTTTCCTTGCAGTGACTTGTTGGTTTTGCATTTGGACTTAATTACCTTCTCCCCCTTTTTGGCATCAGCAGGTAATAAAAGAGAAATAAGTAGTTCCACTGAGGTCTGGATTTCAGTAAGTTGCGATTGCTGAGAAGCTTGATTTGTCAGAATTTGATCAATCTGAGCTTGTTGCTTCTCTTGAGTTTTCTCAATATAAGCAACCCTGTCAATGGTAGGTTGGAAGAACTTTTTCTTATCAAGTTTCCAAACTTGTTCCTGTTTAATAAAGTTCTCCTGAATCTTGTGTAGCTCTGCATGAGTATTGGAATGAAGACCTTTTAGATGTTTAGTACTCAATGCAGTGACTCTAAGCTGGGTTTTGAAATCATCAGTATTTAACATTTCATCAGCTTTAGTCAAGTGCTCAGCAAGATGTAAAGCATTTGGAACACATGAAACTGAGTTCCATTCCTTAGTCCACTCCTGACCTGCAGGAGTTTCACTCCAAGGTACTGGTGCATCCCTGATAACAAACTCCTTTAGCAGTTCAGACTTAGGAAGAGTCAATGGAGGAGTATGTCCTGAAGGACCTGCTGCATCAGCATCTACAGTTGTAGCAGCTTCACCAGTATCTCCAACATTTGCAGCATCAGAACTTAAAGAATCAGTATCTTCTGATAAGACAACTGTGTGAGTAGCAATGGAGGCTTCAACATCCTCGAATTGCTGATCGGATACTAAGTTCTGATCAACAGCCATATCCTGATGCTCACCTAAAATCTGATCATCATCTTGATGCAGAGAAGGTGATAGTGATAACTCAGGAGTTTGAACAGCATCAGTAACAGGTGTTGTGGAAGGATTATTTGTTGTTGGAGCTTCTAACAAAAGTATTTCAGGCACAACCAAGTTCTGAATATCAATTTCAGCACTTGTGCCTGGATCAACAAGAGATATAGAAGGTGAATTAGCCTTGTCAGATACAGGTTCCTGAGATTGAGTTGACGGAGAAGCAGTGACTGGAGCAAATTCCTTGTCTTGCGAGATCAGAGATTCCTGATCCCCTTCCTTAGCTGCTTCCTCCTCATCATCTGAAACTGGCCTCTGTGCCCTCTGTTTCTTGTACTTCCTTGTTGATGTGGATTCCTTGGGAGTTGCAGGAACCGTCATACGTCTAAGCCTCTTGAGAAGCCTAGAACCCCCAATTGCAGAATCCTTCTGAGAAGTTGCCTTCTCAGCTTCATTTATCATAGGTTCTGAAGATGGAATCTGATCCTCAGAATCTGATTCATCTCTCAAAGTAATCCTCCGCTTCTTCTGAGATGTTTGAGGAACAGTCTTTGTTCTCTTTGGCTTAGAGGATGTAGGCTTCACAGTAGGTGCTGAAGAAGAAGGTTGAGCATTCTGTGAAGTGGAGAGATAGGATTTGAGATAAGTTCTGAGGGTAGGTTGAGTAGAATGAGAGGTAGGGACTGAAGTTGATGGATTTTGGTTATGGTGAGTTGGTTGAACATTTGAGTAAACAGATTTGTAAGTAGCTGGATCAGCATTTACCAGAATCTGTTTCACAGACTGAGGAATCTGTAATTGTCTCACCATTGATTTCTTTGTGTCAGCATTTATCAGGTCGTTAAAGTACCTTTTTGCAACCTTAAAAGGTGGGGTTTGAGTGCTGACTAACTGGGGTTCAGCAGTACAATACGTATAAATAAGTTGACAGAATCTAGCAAAATAAACAACATCTCGATCCTCTGTCATCCTATCCCCAATAAAACCAATTATTCCAGTTGCAAAATCAAAATGTGTTTGATGGATAATAGCATACCCGATGTGCTGACTTAGAATTGGGATGGCATCAAAATTTGAACACTTGTTGCCAAAGGCCTTGGTGATGCAATCGAAGAAGAAACTCCATTCTCTTCTGATATTAGCCCGTTTCAATTGTCCAAGTTTCGTCAGACTCTTTTCATATCCCAATTCAGCCATTAACTCCCGAAGGGCTGAGTCCTCTGGAACTGAGAAAGTACAATCCTCTGGAAGATGTAAAGCCCTGCGTACTGTACCAGGAGTGACTACAAAAGATGAATCACCCACTTGGAAAATAATACTGGGAGTTCCACGGTTACCACCATCATCAAAAACGCCAGTCCTCCAGAACCTCAGAACTTGTTGACTTGAAAAGAATTCAGGCTGAGTTAAGGCGTACCCAACCTCACTATGTGCAAGAAGATCTTGCACAAAATGCAATTCAGATGGAGCTTCAGCATGATCAAGAATTGCAGCATAGTTGTTTGGAACAAACTTTGCTCCATCAATGATTAAATCCTTTGGTGCCATGTGAAAAAATATTGAAATTGAAGTATGCCTGTTATGTGTTTGAGATAATATCTGTATGAAAACAACGGAAATAGTAAAGTGAAAGAGAGTAAAAGTAAGAAGAGAGATAGAAGATGAAGAAATTAAAAAGATTAAAGAAATCTTCTCTCTGCTGTACTTATAAAAAAAAATGTTACCGTTGGACACCTGTCAGACATGCAGTAATAACGGATAGTTACTGGGCTCGAGAAAACAGTAATCATGCCTTACCCATTTGCCGAGTTTCAAGGAAAAAAAAACTGTTCCTTTTATCAAGGGAAACAATTCAAATTTTAACCCGTTATCACTGATTGGATTGTTTTTCACTGCAACATTAATATTCTGAAAATGAATCATGTTAAAAATGACCGAGATAATTTCTATGAATAAGTGCTGACAGAGAATCAGAACTTAAATAAAAACAAAATTTAAATGGTCATCAGAATATCAATCAGGATTTATCAACACAAGATAAAATAACTCAGAGACAAAATCTTGAAGTAAAGACAGTTTTCATTAATATATCAAGTCAATACATATATGAAATAGAAATTACATCAATACAAGATTTTCCCTAAGCTTCTAATCCTAACATCAACAGTTTTAGTCCTAGCTAAGAAGCCTGACAAAGCTGAGGATGAAGAAGAACAGGAAGAAGACGAGATTAAGTCATCCTCCTCTTCCTATCTTCGACAAACAAGATAGCGAGTCGAATGATTCGCTCTTGCTGACGGATAGCTTCCCGCCGTTCCTCCTCCAGGCGCTCCAGATGGCGATGATAATCCATCTCGAAGAATAGAAGGTGAGCCAGCACCTCCTGTGGGACAGAGTCCCAGATCTCCTCAGGAATGGCTGTTATATGCCACTCCTGCCGCCACTCAGCACAACTGAGTTCCATTGTGAAAGTTTGTGTGTTCAAAAACATGTTGAATCGAACCATTTTGTTTTTGACAGAAGAAGGAGGATAAGTGTGTGAGAAGAATGTGATGGAAAGACTGATGTGAAGTGGTTGTATATATAGACAAGAGAATGCCAAGAGACACAAAGATATTGAATGCAGACAGGTAGAATTAATTCTACCTCGTCTCCCTAGACTTTGAAAAAGAATAACAGTCATTGGAAAAAGAATGTGCACATGTAACAAGAGTGAACTGTTCAAGGACGAGTGCCATTATGTTTTAACCATATACTATTAATCTTCCACTTCAACATTTCGAAATTAATCTGAGACTGTTACCAAATTTTACTCACAGATAAGTCAAGTAAAGGGTTAGACTGAAAAATCAGAACTTAGACCTATACCAGAACTTAACAGTCATCAGAACATAATGTCTTAACTCGAACAAGGAATATCTATCTTAGTAAATACTCATACAAGTTCTTAGTTATGAACGTCAGAATTTAATCATCAGAACGTGTAACTAGAACTTGTCCTCAGAATTTGTGCAAAAGTGACACAATGACTGTTGATCTAAAATAACATAGACCACCACAGAAATTTCATCATTCATATGGAGTGATGTGTGTGTGCATTAAGCTAAATAACAGACAAAGAGTAAAGTCTGATCTACTTCAGTACATCTTAGAAATAAGTCATAATTAAAATTTTGCTAAAGAGCTGTCATTATCCTGAAACCTACTGATAAATGAGTTCATGCATGAGTCCACCTCTACTGTTTTTGTGCTAATTTTATGCATCTTTTGAAATTCTATTTTACAGAGGCTTCTCAGTGTAAGTGAGTCACGACTGTTTATTAGAATTTATGCTATTATCAGAGTATTTCTCCAGTAATCATAGAGTGTGAAAAGTCACCAAGAAAAATATTTTGCTTTTCTAATGCATATTTACTTAATACCAGCAATGCACTTGGGTCGTCCCATTCACATTTTTACTCTAGATCTCAAAGGAGTACCTGATATTATTCTTTGATTCTTTTTCTTTTTCTTTTGATAAGTGAGGTTTATCAGCACTTAGTACATTCAGCAGTTTTACTAGAATCAGAACTTAAACAGATGAGTAGCATTATTCTAATTTGTGACTTAGTAATAAGATATACAAAGTAAACTTAACTAAGCTCAGTTATCAGAATTTGCTTGTGTCATAAAATTTCCACAGAAATAATTACTTCTTTCATGGGATCATTTGTTTATTGAAGACTAGTAGGTCAGTATCTAGCACAGTTATCCTCATGGGATTAAATAGTTACTGAAACAGACATATCACTTATCAGAGTTTAGAAACATATATCAGACAACAGTCAGTACTTAAAGACATTTATCAATTAATGCACAGAATATACAAAGAGATTAATTCTGTAAATACTGATCATAAAGTCTGATAACATAGAACAAGTTTAAGCAGATTTAGAGAAAGAACCTGAAATCATTCCAAGTTCATTTACCAATTTTGAAAAGGTAGCTTCACACAGTGGTTTTGTGAAGATATCTGCTACTTGTTGATCTGTGGGAACAAAATGCAATTCCACTGTACCTTCATCCACATGTTCCCTGATGAAATGGTACCTGATACTGATGTGCTTTGTCATAGAGTGTTGAACTGGATTACCTGTCATAGCAATAGCACTTTGATTATCACAGTAAATAGGGATTTTGAAATATGTTAACCCATAATCCAGTAACTGATTCTTCATCCAGAGAATCTGTGCACAGCAGCTTCCTGCAGCAATATACTCTGCTTCTGCAGTTGATGTGGAAATTGACTTTTGTTTCTTGCTATACCAAGAAACCAACCTGCCTCCAAGAAATTGGCAGCTTCCACTTGTGCTTTTCCTGTCAATTTTGCAACCTGCAAAATCTGCATCTGAGTAACCTATTAATTTAAAATCTGATTCTCTAGGATACCATAATCCTAGATCAGCTGTTCCTTTAAGATACTTAAAGATTCTTTTTACAGCTGTTAAGTGAGGTTCTCTTGGATCTGCTTGAAATCTTGCACAAAGACAGGTAGCAAACATGATATCTGGTCTACTAGCAGTTAGATAGAGAAGTGAGCCAATCATACCTCTGTAATCAGTAATATCTACTGAATTACCAGTATCCTTATCCAGTTTTGTTGCAGTGGCCATGGGAGTGGATGCACTTGAACAGTCTTGCATTCCAAATTTCTTCAGCAAGTTTCTGGTATACTTAGATTGACAAATAAAAGTTCCTTCTTCAGTCTGCTTGACTTGAAGGCCCAGAAAATAACTAAGTTCTCCCATCATACTCATCTGATATCTTGACTGCATTAGGTTGGCAAACTTTTTGCAAAGTTTGTCATTTGGAGACCCAAAAATAATATCATCAACATAAATCTGGATCAGAAGTAAGTCCTTGCCATGATTGAGATAGAACAATGTTTTGTCAATAGTTCCTCTGTTGAATCCACTTTCCAGAAGAAACTGAGCTAAAGTCTCATACCATGCTCTTGGAGCTTGCTTAAGTCCATAAAGTGCTTTATCAAGCCTGTAGACATAATCTGGATGTTTGGAATCTACAAAGCCTGGAGGTTGTTCAACATATACTTCCTCTTCCAATTCTCCATTGAGAAAAGCACTTTTCACATCCATTTGAAAGACAGTAAACTTTTTGTGAGCAGCATAAGCCATGAATATCCTTATGGCTTCTAACCTAGCAACTGGAGCAAATGTTTCATCATAGTCAATTCCCTCCTGTTGAGAATATCCTTTTGCAACCAGCCTTGCCTTGTTCCTTACAATTATGCCATCACTGTCAGTTTTGTTTCTGAATACCCACTTTGTACCAACAACCGATCTATTCTTGGGTCTTGGCACTAAGGTCCAGACTTTGTTTCTTTCAAATTCATTCAACTCTTCCTGCATTGCTTGCACCCAATCAGCATCTTGAAGAGCTTCTTCCACTTTCTTTGGCTCAGACTGAGAGAGAAAAGAATTGTAAAGACATTCATTCGAAGTACCTGTTCTAGTTCTGACACCTGCCTCAGGATTTCCAATTATTAAATCAGGTGTATGTGATTTTGTCCACTTCCTTGCAGATGGAAGATTTTCTCTAGAACTGGATGCTCCCCCATGATTCATGCTGTCTTCGGTTTCATTTTCTGATGCTCCCCCTGAAACTATGCTCTCTGAGTTGGATCCTTCAGTATTTAGATTTTCAGTACTGTCAGTACTTGGCTTATCAGAACTTGACGAATCAGAATTTGAAGAGCCAGATGTATGTTCTGATGCTTCTTGAGATGTGATAATATCTTGAGTATGCTCCCCCTGCATTGGTGCATCTTCCTTTGACGTAGTCACCACAGTTTCAATAACATCAGAGTTTAACCCATCAGAGTTTACAGTATCAGGACTTAGACTGTCAGGACTTGAGATATCAGAATATGAATCTTCATTTTCAAATCTCAGCTTATCATGATCAATGCAATCTTCAAGTCCAGTGATCTTCTTGTCATCAAAAGAGACATTGATAGATTCCATGACCACTTTTGTTCTCAAATTATAGACTCTGAAGGCTTTTGTAGAAAGTGGATATCCTACAAAGATTCCCTCATCAGCTTTTAGATCAAACTTGGATAGCTGTTCAGGATGAGTCTTGAGAACAAAACATTTACATCCAAATACATGAAAGTATTTGAGATTTGGCTTCTTGTTCTTCACCATCTCATATGGTGTTTTTCCATGCTTGTTAATGAGTGTTGCATTTTGAGTAAAACAAGCAGTCTGCACAGCTTCAGCCCAGAAATAGGTTGGAAGCTTTGCTTCTTCAAGCATTGTTCGTGCAGCTTCAATTAGAGTTCTATTCTTCCTTTCAACAACTCCATTTTGCTGTGGAGTTCCAGGAGCAGAAAATTCTTGCTTTATTCCATGATTTTTGCAGAACTCTTCCATTATCAAATTCTTGAATTCAGTGCCATTATCACTCCTCAAAATTTTCACAGAATCTTTGATCAATTTATCCAGATGTTTGACATGATCAATCAGAATAGATGCAGTTTCACTTTTTGTGTGCAAGAAATACACCCATGTGTATCTGGTGAATTCATCTACTATGACCAACGCATATTTCTTCTTTGCAATAGACATGACATTCACTGGACCAAATAGATCAACATGAAGTAGATAATAAGGCTCAAGAATTGATGATTCAGTTTTGCTCTTGAACGAAGATTTTCTTTGTTTAGCCTTCTGACATGAGTCACAAAGACCATCAGGAACAAACACTGATTTTGGCAGTCCTCTCACAAGATCTTTCTTGATCAGTTCATTTATCTTGTTGAAGTTTAAATGAGAGAGTTTCTTGTGCCAATTCCAGCTTTCTTCAGTTGAGGCTCTACTCACTAAACAGATTGCAGAACCATCAGAACTTGTTGAAAGCTTAGCTTCATAAATGTTACCACGCCTGAATCCCTTCAGAACAATTTTTCCTTTAGATTTACTAACTATTTCACAATGTTCTGCAAAGAAATCAACATGATAACCTCTGTCACAGATTTGACTTATACTCAGTAAGTTGTGTTTAAGTCCTGAGACTAGAGCTACATCTTTAATGATGACATTCCCAAGATTGATATTGCCATATCCCAAAGTTTTTCCAATGTTGCCATCTCCATAAGAAACACTTGGGCCAGCTTTCTCCACAAAGTCTGATAGCAGGGCCTTATTTCCAGTCATGTGTCCTGAACATCCACTGTCCAGAACTAAAATATTTTTCCTGTTGCCCTGCAATCAAAAAGACCACTAATTATTAGTTTTAAGGACCCAGACTTAATGGATCCTTTGGCCTTTTTAGATTTGTTAACATTTGCAGCGGATTTAACATCAGATTTTATGTTAACAGTTTTCTTATCAGAACTTATACTAGAAGGAACAACAGAAACTTTCTTTAAAGAAGGTTTTATTTGATAATAATCATAGTACAAACTATGATATTCCTTACAAGTATAAATGGAATGCCATAAACTACCACAATGAAAACAAGGATTTTGTGGTTTGTATCTAACAGACTGACTCTTAACTCCTGACTTTGTAGATAAGGAGTTAATATTCTTATTCTTCCTGCAAAAAGAAGCCAGATGGTTAGAACTTCCACAGTTATAACATGCTTTCCTAGGAGCATCAGGAATAGATTTATAGTTATTGCTTTTATTCACACCTTCCTTTCCATTCCTGTTTTTCCTAGGTGATTTTACCTTGTTTGCATTCTTAACATCTTTCAGCTTATGCTTAAGCTGCTTCTTTGTCATTAAGCCTATGTTAACTTCAGCTGTCTTTTCCTGTTTTAGTTTGTCAGAAGTTAATTCCTTTTTAACTTCTGATTTCTCAGTTTCGGATTTTTCAGTTACAAACTTAACAGGTTTTAACTTCGGCTTTTGCTTATCAATAGGCTTAATTTCTTCAGTTCCTTTTTCATTATTTTCTTCATAACCTAAGCCCTCTTTCCAGTTTCCACTGCTCAGCAAATTTTGAGTTGCTTTGCCAGAGTTAGTCCAAGTTCTGATAATCTCTCTCTCCTTTTCTAACTCAGTTTTTAGAGATTCATTCATTTTTAGCACTTCATCCCTAACATAAAAAGCATCATCTCTATCCTTCTGAGTTTGATGAAACATGACTAACTCTTTTTCTAAGAAATTGTTTCTTTTCTTAAAAGCAAGATTTTCAGAAGTTAATCTTTCACATGTTAAAGTTTGATCTCTATAACTAACAAACATGGTTTTAAGATATCTTCTCAACTCATTAATATCATCAGTATGAAAAGCATAAGTAGTCTGAGGTACCTTTGTTTCAGCAGTTTCAGAACTGCTCTCAGAACTTGATTTTTCAGCATTTGCCATCAATGCATAGTTCTCCTCACTTTCAGAGTCTGAGGTGTCTGTCCAGCTTTTCTGCTTTGTGACAAGAGCTTTGCCTTTGTCATTCTTGATCTTCTTGCACTCAGGAGATATGTGGCCTTTCTCACCACAATTATAACATTTAACATTGGCATAATCTCCTCTGTCAGACTTTCCTCCTTTTCCTTCAGATCTTCTGAAATTCTTCTTATCAGAACTTATGCCTTTCCTGGAAAACTTCTTTCCCTTCCTGAACTTCCTGTATGCAATTTTTGTGATTCCTTTCACCATAAGAGCACACAGCTTCATCATCTCCTCATCAGCATCAGTTTCAGGCAAGCTTTCAGAATCTGAGTCATCATCACTCTCAGAACTTGATGACTCAGTATCAGATTTTATAATAAGAGCTTTACCCTTATCTTTCTTTGAGGAAGGTGGTTTGGGGGATTCCTCTTCAACCTTGAGAGCAACTGTCCTTGACTTTCCTCCTTTTCTCTTGCTTCTTTGTTCCATCTCAAGTTCATGAGTCTTGAGCATTCCATAGATTTCATCAAGAGTTGTTTCATCAAGATTGTAGTTGTCTCTTATTGTTGTTGCCTTCAAATCCCAACATTCAGGAAGAGCTAACAGGAATTTGAGGTTTGTATCTTCAAGATCATACTCCTTATTAACCAATGACAAGTCATTCAAGAGTTTGACAAATCTTTCATACACATCAGTCAATGACTCATTAGTCCTAGAGTCAAAGTGTTCATACTCTTGAGTGAGTATTGTCTTCCTGTTCTTCTTAACTGTTTCAGTTCCTTGACACCTTGTCTCCAGTGCATCCCATATCTCCTTAGCAGTCTTGCAGTTGATTACCCTGTTTGACATTACATTATCAATGGCACTATGCAATAAGTGACGTACCTTGGCATCCTTAGCAATAGATGCTATATCTTCAGCAGTGTAGTCATTCTTTTCCTTTGGTACGGTCATTGCTGCTTCACCTGGAACTACAACAGCGAGCTTGGTAGGTTTGTGAGGCCCTTCCCTGATTCTATCAAGGTATTCTGGATCTGTTGCTTCCAGAAACATGGTCATCCTTACCTTCCATATGGGATATTCAGATGGTCTCAATATGGGAACTCTGATAGTCTCATATCGACTCTGAATTGATGTCTTTGATGATTCCTCAGTTTTGGTAGGCTTAGTTGGTGTTTCTGTGTCAGACATGACTGTGTTTGGATCTTTAACTGTATGTGTGTTAACAGATAGCTCTGATACCACTTGTTAGGTCACACTTTCACTGTAGAGGGGGTGAATACAGTGTTTATCACAATCAAATCAAACTTCAAGAACTTATGTAACAGAAAACAAACTTTATTTAAACAATAAACTCTGTTACAATCTGGAACTGTTATCTCTCAGTGATGAACAAAATATCACGAGAGCTGCTAAAGTTATACTAAATAATATTCTCGATAATGATAACACATATAGTGTAAACTCTATTTCTGTGTTTATATACTACACAGTTACAAGATATTCGCTAATTGATATAGAATATAATTCTGCTTCCTAAAATATATCAATCAGATATCTTCTATTCCAAGTATTCCATTCTTCACGGAATTCCTTCTTCATGCATATCTCTTCTTATGTTTATCTTGATCTTCTTAACTTTAATCAGCTACTGTCCTTATCTGATCGTCCTTCAGCACTTAAGTTCTGATATCTATCTCCTGATAACATAAGTACTGATATCCCTTAAGTTCTGACTTCCAGTATAAGTACTGATCAGTTAAGTACTGATTTGTTCTGTTCAAATAAGATCTGAAATCTAAACATAAAACATATTAGCCATGACATTATCAAATATATCTAACAAGATCGTACTTGCGTATAAGTATATCTTTGGTGATTTATTATTCATTTCAAGTATGAGTTTTAAAACTTCTACTTCAATTATTTTTATAAAGATTATCCTTATGGGAATATTATTTAAATAATAATATTCAGATATTTTCTAATATATTGGGACTGATTTATTTCATTAAATCAGCATTACTCCAAACATTCTTAAAAATGTTTTCGAGTCTTCAAAATGATTTTTAAAAGATTAGAGCGGATCCCAAAACTCATTTTTATATTTAAGATCTTCCTTTCGAAGGGGATTTAAATACTCGCTCAAAACCTGGGGGGATCCGGCTCAGTGGTGTATTTTACATTTGCAACAAGGTTGCTGTTTTGAGAAAACATCTTGATTACTTGCCCATCGTTCGGGAAGTAAGTTCATCTATTTGAGTCGGCGTAAGCAACATGGGCTCAGTGGGCGTCCATGAAAGTGTAAGTGGCTCAGTGGGAGTCCATCAAATGCGTAAGTGGCTGAGTGGTAGTCCAGCATAAGGTCCTATTGGGGCCAGGGTGATGACCAGTGGGGAATTCGTCCATCTACTAGTAGAAAAGGTTACTTATTGGTATCTTTGCCTGATCAGCAAGATATCAGGTTTATGCCAAGGTTTTCTCCTTTCCAAATTTATTGGATATTGCAACTCTATTTATAATTTTCATAACAGAGGTTTTCAAGGAGTGTATGAAATGTATATATATATATAGGTGTATATATATATCGGGACTTAATGAAGTATCTCGTAACTTCATTCTTTCAAATGATATTTCAAAGATTGAATCTATTCAAGTCTTATCTTGTCGTCCCATCTATGGGACGCACTTTTGAAACTAATTATAACTTGAACGATGATAGTTCAAGTAGTATTCGGAAAAGATATAAGTATTTTGGAGTATCTTGTAACTTCATCTTTTCAACTTATATCTGGTTAATGATTATCTTATGCATGACAAAGATTTTCACAAAAAAAAACGTTGAGACAAGGTTAGATATATGAGATCACCTTGCAACGATATTTTTATACAGTTATAAACTGGAACTCTGTGTATATTATACATGTAAGAGGATTTCAAAGATTGTGAAAAGTATATATATATATACTGAATATTTTGCGACGTGGTCGCATTAAGATATCAAACTTGGTTCATTTCTTCTTGACCAAGACTTTCATGAGTACTATGGGAATGCTCATATATTGTTAATTATTATACATATTATTTCGGTGGGCTTGTTGCTCACCCTTGCTTTCTTCTTCATCACACAACAACAAATAGAAAAGATGAACAGGACCAAGCTTCCAATTCGCTAGCGGTTAGGAAACGTTCCGCAGTTTTCTGGAAGCACTGATGCCGCCGTAGCTGAGGTAGGAACTACCAATAGGCTAGGCTTCAACTATTGATGAACCAGACTTATGTATATTATGAATTGTAATAATGGCAAAGAATATGTAAATTATTCAGAAACCCTTTTGAGGTGAAATGGTTTATAATTATGGAATAAAATGACTTGTGTTATTTTTGGTTTTCATCTCTGAGACTAGAACTTGTGGTGTGTGTGTGTGTATATTGTGGGGTCACAGTACGCAGCAGTTGGTTGATTGTTAAGGTTAAGTATTATTAAGGGAAATGGAACTCGTGACAACCCGGATCCCTGACCCCGGATCTGGGGGTGTTACAGAAATGGTATCATAGCCAAGCGTTATAAACCTCAGAGATGATGTGACGTTAAGATAATAAGTTCACTAAGATAATCAGAACTCTTGCCAAGTTCATAGTCGGGTTACCTAACGTAGTACTGACAGTTAAAACCCTTACGGGAACCCTTATAAATATCATGATAGTAACATAGTTCGTTCTCGTATAGGGCAGCGGGGCACCGAACTCTGAGGTTCAGGAGCATCAGCATGAGGATGTTTTATTACATGTTAGAGATCAAATTGTGAATCCGATAGAGTACCCTAACGAGGGACCGGATGAGATTCATATTGAGAATTTTGCGGTTGAGGATGTTATCCCAGAAGGGATTGTTGCTGAGGAGGATCTCGTGGAGGATCCTGACGGGAATGAAGAGAGGACCGCTGAGGAATTGATGACCGTAGTCAGGACGACTACCAGAGCAAAAATGGCCGCGAGTGTGGCACTAGAGGATGAAGAGTTACCAAGGGCACAAACGTTAATGAGGGCAGAAGGAGTGGGGCCTTCCACGGCACCAATTATATCAGTATCAGACCCTCTTCCATAGGTTCCTGTAGACATCCATGAGGTTACACCAACTCCTGTTCCCTCCCCTGTACAGAGCCCAACACCTACTGAGGAAATGCCACCTTTATCTCCTGCACCATTGTCACCTGATACCGTGCTTGGTTATCCATTTGGATCTCCTGGGTCTGCACCACCTGCACCCCATGGACTGCTAGATGCTACCACTCAGGCTTCTCTTATCTCCAATTATCATATGACTTTGGGTGGCCTGTCTGAGGCCCGTAATGTTAGAAGTGATCTGTTGGACCGACTTACTGCACCAAGAATTGAGGGCGGGGTACTTCCGGCAGGATTAGCTTATAGCATGGAAAGGATTGAGGCTACCACCCGAATTACAGCTAGAGGCCATCTTGAGGGTCAGATTGATCCAGCTCTACTTGCCACTATCTTAGACCTCATCACCGCCTTAATGGAGCAGGTTAGGGATGTCGTGCGTGCCCGTATTTCTTGATCCATAATAGTGTTCAGGGTCTGGGCAATCAGACAAGGGTTTCATGTAGCACCGCTTTTGGAGGATTAGCCTAAGTTATTAATGATCAGTTTTAATGACTAGATGATTATCTATGGTAGTACTTTTGGGATGGAAGCGATCAGATCAAATGATGTAATTCTCTTTAATGTGTTTAGTTGTTATACCCTCGAACAAATGCTTAAGTATATATTCGTTAATTTCAGTTCAGATCAGTTTGTTTGTGATAAGTTCATATTGTTAATTGCATTATTAACACTTAAGAGAGTGTCATGAAGTTTATAGAACTTGAGAATTCATAATTTGCAATCATGCAAGGATTGAACGAGGGAAAGACTTAAGCAAAGTAAGTAAGACAAATATCCAGAGATTCTCAAAATTTTTCCAAACATTGTGCCCCCACGAGGAATAAGATTAGGGGCAAACCTTGAATGTGATAATCAGGGAGGTCGCAATTAAGATATAAGGAACCCAGAATATATTGAAGTGGAAAATGATGATTTTAAATTAAAAGATAACCCCAATTATGGGGAGTAGGAAGAAATATTTAGACTGAGAAAACAGAAGTTGAGCAAGATAGGAAGAACCAAGATGGTACTCCTATTGGGCAATCCATGGACCTGCCTAAAACAAAACTTATACTTTTACCCCTAACCACCACCTTGAGGAAACAATGTGGTGTGAAATTCTTTCAGGACCTTTAAGTCGCTAAGCTCTCAGAGTTCCAAGGAAATAGCTGACCCAGTCGAGGCAAGAGCCTAGCTAAAGGAAATAGAGGAATCATTTGAGATTCTAAATGATTGACGAATCACAAAAGACTATTTTTGTCACTTACCCTCCTAAGAGAGAGGCCACCCACTGGTGAAAGGCCAAGGAAGGCACAGAGCAAGAGATTATAATAAACTGATTTAAGTTCAGTCAATTGTTTTCAGGAAAGTACTTCCCAAGGTTATGGAGATAGTGTAAAAGCTTTAGAGCCGGAACAAAGGCAGACGTGTTACGACCGGTATCTTCGTGTAATATTATTTGTGGATTTGGTATAATATTAAAGCTGAATGAAAATATATTCAATGATTGTACGTTTGTGTGAGTGCAAATTTCTGCATTATAAATGTGCTTTATGTAGTATATGATTTTTCAAAGCAAGAGTTTATTTAATTTCTTTATTTTTGATTTATAAGGAATATTCTAAGCCTTGGAAAATTTTTCTTTTAAAAGGTATTTTGTTCACAAATTTTGAAAATGATTTTTATAAAGTCTCTAAAAATCCAAGTTATTTTATGGTATAAATTTTATAATTTTTAAACTTGTATTTTATTTTATAAAAATAAATCATTATAAATTTTAGTTGTCATATTTAGCAAATTACAAGAAAGCCCTTGCATGCAAACCACCCTCTCATTCTTTTCAAGGGCAAAGAAGACAATTCCAACCCCACTAACTCGTATTTCTCTAGCCAATTTCCTTCTTTACCCTTGCATGCAAAATGCACCAAGTATAAGTGGAGGGATAGACTTGTCAATTCTCCTTTCCACTCAAATTTTGTCAAATCAAATACCATAAAAACAAGCAAATGTCATGATCATTCTCATACTCCACCCACACCTCACTCTCTCATCCCTCCCTTCTCCCTCCTCTCGGCTCTCCCCTCTCACTCTCGGCTAAAACCCGAAACCCCCTCCCCATTTTTTTTCTTCAATCCTCAACCAAGCTTCCACTCTTTACACAAGTAAATGTTAATTCCCATACCATGATCACTCATATTTCAAAGAGTTTTGAGTAGAAAGTTTAAGTTTAAAGGTTGCATGTAAAGGTTTTAGTAAAACTCAAAATACAACCTTGATTCTTGTGAGTTTAGGGTTGTTTTTGAGAGGACTACAAGGTATGGATAAGTGCCAAGTCTTGAGAAGGAAACTCTTGATGATTTAATGGCCATTCCCTTCCAATTCATTCGGCCATGACCATATGGGAGCCGAATGAATGGTCCTTGAGATCATTCTTGTGGTTTTGTTCAATTTTTGCATATTTATGTGATAATGACTTGAATTTTGTGGAGAAAATTTGATAAAACTCCTTGCATGCTAAGTGATCATCTAGGTATAGCTCATGCTAGGCTTGCATGTCAATTTTATGGTAGAATATATGTAGAAAATGTGTTATTTTGGTTTGCAAAACCCGAGGACATGCATGCATGTGGATTTCTCTTAGAATGTTGTAAGATTTTTGATCATTTGGAAAGATTTTGTTAGTGAGCCATAATTTCACTAGGAATAATGTGTTAATCTTGATTTATGCTTCTTGTTGCATGGTAATAATTCGTGGTTATCTTTTATAAAATGCATATCTTGCGGTTTCAAAAACTTAATGATTGGTGAGTTGAGAAATGTGATCTCTTTTGTTTTGCCATAATTGTACCTTAGGTAAGGATGATCTCACCCAAGGTTATTTTGAGAATAAGGGAGTTAGTTCAGTAGATTACCATGTATAAGTCTTGGTTTAAGTATTGGGATGTTGGTAGTTGAGTTTGTCAAGTCAAAACCTTGGAGAAATGAGAGTTATAGTTTCTGCAGAAAATCAGTTTAGTACCCTGAGGTTTAGAGTGAGTTTTGACCATGTCATTGATATGCACTTTGAGGCCCAAACCACCAGAAGTTAGTATTGGGAGTATATAAAAGGTTTTAGGAGTTGGTTCGAGGTTTGCATGTCTTTTGGTTAGGTGCACAAGTAGAATAACAAAATCTGTCCAGCAGGGGATAGTTTTGTTGCAACTTAGAAATAGGAAGATTTGACCATGTCATAGGTAGGCCCTCATTTAGCCCTATTGGGCCTTAGTTAGAGAGAGTTTCAGAGAAGTTTTTCCAACCATAGTTCATAGGATATGAGTTAGAACCATGTGTCACAAGTTAATTCAAGTCAGGGCGTTTTCTGCCCAGAAAAACAGGGGAACCTTGGACTTTTAGCTTAGGCCCAAGCCAGGCCCTTGAGCCACATCAAGTTTGTGAGATGTCCTTAGGTCAGGAGAGTCTTGTGTAAAAGTTTTGAAGGAAAACTTGTAGTGTAAGAGTGTCTAATGCACTCAAGAAACTATAGTTGTCATTCTGAAATTTGCACCAGTGAGCACCTTCACTTATCACATAGTTTTTGAACACTTAGAAGTGAGTATTAGGTCGACCACCATAGTTGTAAGATAGTATAAGGTCAGTAGAGAAAAAGACACAAGCGAGGATCAATAGGTTTTGGATAGTTTAGGAAAGGCACATCGAGTTAGGAAGCCAAAATTTGAAGACTTTGTCTAGTTTAGCGACCAAGTGACTTAAGTGGTGAGTCGAGATCATCCAAGCCTAGTGTTGCATTATGGTATTTATATGGTGTAATTTGGTGTTAATATATGATATGTGATTATGTGACTATGTGTGTACTTTTGTAATTTAAAAGTGAATATAAAATTAGGTGCGTATAGGCCTAAGTGCCATCCGTGTTTAATTTCGAGTTGTAAATAGGTTAAGATGGTAAGAATATATTATAATGAGGATTATTATTATTTATGTAGGATCTCGAGACGAGGGAAAACTTGCCATAAAGGTCGAGTGAAGCTCCAGTAGTTGCTCCTACCATTCAGACCAGACCAGCCTTTCTCAAGGCAAGTGATTCAACTTGACCTTCGTATTTACTATAAACAGTTCATATATATATTGATGCAATTATCCTGAGTCATTTGATATGTTTTAAATCAAGCGTATCTTTCGTTTATCTTTGAATTATATAGAAATGCCATGATAAAATGAAGAGTTAATATATTACTTGATTGATCCTCTTGATTAACATGCTGATGATTCCTAAGTATTGATATCTCATCCTGATACTTGAATCCCTATAGAACCTTACCTTGAACCCTGAAAGTCAGAAACTTATCAAAGTGATCCCTCATTGATTGATACCCCTCTTTCTTATCCTAAAGCTTGACAATTCTGATATATCCTGAGCTAAAAATCATTTTTTCATACCTTAACACCCTTAATATTCATGAAGCTTACATTCTTGATGATCCAGCACATGAACCTTGATGAGAAACCATTGCTTTAAGCCTAATTTGGCACTTTCTTTCATGATATCCATTAGCCTCACTAAATTCCCTTGTCCAAACTTTGATATATGAAAACCATTCAGTTACCCTAATAGAGTTTAGTTTTATGATTCATGGCTATGGGAGTTAGCACCATTTCCCCATGTTTCGAGTTGATCTATAATCCCTTAATAAAAATGTTTACTGTTAAAAGAGATTTTGTTATAATTCGGCATCAGTTTTTGAAATAAATAAAATATGGGTTTTCAGTCCCAAAGGGGGATAAATGTTTTCTTTGAATGGTGGATCTGGACTGAGACGTGAGTCCTTTCCACACTTATATTAGGCTTAAAAGTTGCCTAGGGATTCCCATTAATGTTTTAGAACACAGCGAGGTTCGGGATTACTTCGCGGCTGATCACCGGCTGTAATTCGTAGCGTCATAAAATGATTTTGATTAAGATATGATTTTGAAATTATTTTGATACAAGTAAAATGATGCCATCTCACATAGTTTTATCTCTCGATATCATTGGTTATGTCTTTTTATTATCATTCTTAAAGGTATATCTCGATTTATGTTTTGTGTCGTACTGTTAGCACTTGTTGAGCATTTGGCTCACTCCTTGCTTTACCCTGATATTACAGCTAGCAGCTATGGTTAGATTGAAGCACACTGCCCGTAAGACCTGTGATGCTGATGCTTATGTTCGAGCTCAGGTAGAATAAGTGATAGTAGTTTGTGTGAGGACTCGGTATTTTAAATCAGATGTAATAGTTGGTAGTGTTGGGCTGTTCCAAACCCTAAACTGTAAGATCTTGGAGTTGGTTGTGTATTCTTCTTTTAAAATGTTGTAATATTTATATTTAATTTGCTGTTTAAGTTGGGGGCGTGACAGGTTTTGGTATCAGAGCTACGGTTTAGAGTCCCTGGACAGCCCAAATAGGTTATAGGATATGTGTGTAGGTTATAGATAATATGCGAGAGAGTAGGTTAAGTAATTTATTATTAATACTCCTCTTATTGGTTGTCAGCAAAGGGTGCATTCCTCGTCATCCTCTGGGTTGGACGACACTATTGCTTTCACAGTGTATGCTGAGTTGAGGCGCGAGTTCGACATGCTTCAGGGCAAGTACGACCGACCGATAGACCGACTGAAGAACGTGTATCCGGACAGCCGAAACTACGAAAGGAAGCCCAAGGAGCAGATGACTGCGAGACTTGAGACCTTGGTTCAGTACGTCAACACTAAGCCTGAGGAGATGTCAGTGCACCGGGACCGTACCAGCCAGTATGTCATTCAGATGGTGGCGGATGAGCTCCAGAGCATTGTGAAGACGCTTCGAGAGGAAAAGACTACCAAGCCCCGTTCAGATGGAGTGGAGCCTTAGTTCTTTCCATTTACCTTTCATGTTGTTGTACTATCAGACTCTATGGAATCCCCAGTTGTTTCCGTTGTTTCCTCTAAATAAGCCTGTTATTCCTAGAATCAGACTTTTTCCCAATCCTATGTATTGTGACCTTTAAAATTTCAATAATTATGTGTTATTGTTCTATTTGCACTCAACTATTATTTTGCGTTTTTATCATCATATCTGCTTAATTTGGAAACTTGACCCCATATGTAAATAAGAATGCCATGCGATACCCTCGAATCATTTTATCATTCATATCTGTTTTGACATAACTCTTATTTCAGGATTATGCCTCCCAAAAAAGAAGAACCCAACAACCACATCCACCACAGACCCAAATATTCTTCGACTACTAGAAACTTTGCAACAGCAAACCAATGCTATAGCTCAACAACAACTAACTCTTCAACAACGAATTGAAAACCAAGATAACCGTGAACCACACCAACCACCTGAACCACCAGTACCACCCAGACAAGTTGTCACTTTCAAGGCTTTTCAGAATGTGAATCCACCTGCATTTCATGATACCACTGATCCAGTGATAGCTAACACATGGATCAAGGAGATGGAAAGGGCTTTTGAGTTGGTACAGTTAGGAGACGATCAGAAGACGCCGTATGCTACTTACTTCTTGAAGGGAGAAGTCATCTATTGGTGGGAATCAATAAAAGCTATGGAAGCAACTCAGCAGGTTTCTTGGGAGAGATTTAAGAAGTTATTTCTGGACAAGTATTACCCAAAGTACATGCAGAATCAGATGGAGCTAAAATTTCTTGAGTTAAAACAAGGGAACATGACTGTATTGGAGTATGAGAAGAAGTTCACTGAGTTGTCAAGGTTTGTGACAAAGTATACCAGCACTGAGGAGGAAAAAGCAAAGAAATTTCAGCAAGGATTGGAGCCTTGGATCAGAGATAGGGTGGCTATGTTTGAGCTTGAAACTTATGCGGGAGTAGTACAGAAAGCTGCTCTGATTGAGAATAATGGGATGCAGTCAAGGAAAGAGAGGGATAACAAGAAGAGGAAGGTTCCATTTTATGGAGAAAAGTCTGAAGCCGGAAGTTCACAAGATCGGAATGTAAAGAGGATTGGCTTCCAAAAGGGCGGAAATTTTCAAAAGAAAGGAAATTTGGGTAAAAGGCAAGAATCGAAGGGGAACAATCAGGCAAGCCAAGGGCAAGCTGGAGAAAATAGGTTCCAGAGGCCAGAATGCAAGCACTGCGGAAGAAGGCACCCCGGAGTGTGTAATAAGCTGAGCATGACATGCTATAGGTGCAATCAGAAGGGACATTTGGCGAATGAGTGCAAGATGCCGAAGCCAGGAGTTATGTGTTACAAGTGTGGGAAGACTGGACACATAGCTAGGGAGTGCAAGGCAACCGGACCAGTCAAAGCTTTAAAGAACGTGGCAAGTACCAGTGCAAGCGTGCTAGCTGAGGTATTGGCATTACCTCCACCACCTACACCAACCCTGCAAGCAACAACAAGGACATTTGATTTGAAGATGAAGGATGCTGTACGGAATTCGGAGATGATAGCAGGTACACTTTTACTCAATAATGTCAAAGCTAAAGTATTGATTGATTCGGGAGCAACAAGATCTTTCATATTAGAATCTTTTGTTGATAAGTTTCAATGTGATAAAATGATTATGAGTGAGGTAGTAAATGTGGTAATTGTGAACCAAGAGAAGATTCCTGTGAATCAATTTTGTCCAAAGTGTGAGATTGATATTTCGGGGTATAAGTTTTCAGCCGACTTGATACTCTTCAAGTTGGGAGAGTTTGATATAATTTTAGGAATGGATTGGTTAGGAGAGAATAACGCTCAGATTAATTGTAAGACCAAGAAAGTGTATTTAAAGATGAAGAGTGGAGAGAAGGTAGTATTTAAGGGGCAGAGGCAAGAGCAACTATTTCTTACAATTGTTCAGGCTAAGAAGCTACTTAGAAAAAGGTTGTGAGTCGTTCCTAGCTTATGTAGTGGATTCGGAAAAAGGCAGCCCCAGCATGGAAGATATCCCTGTAGTTAACGAGTTCCCAGATGTGTTTCCCGATGAACTACCAGGCTTACCACCAGATCGACAAATCGAGTTCGAAATCAACCTTGCTCCAGGAATGGAACCAGTTTCAAAGGCCCCATATAGGATGGCACCAGCAGAAATGAAAGAGTTGGCGAGCCAGCTACAAGAATTGTTGAATAAGGGAGTGATACGGCCAAGTGCGTCGCCATGGGGAGCACCTGTTCTGTTTGTAAAGAAGAAAGATGGGAGTATGCGTCTATGCATTGATTATCGGGAGTTGAATAAGGTAACAATCAAGAACCGCTACCCGCTACCAAGGATATATGACCTTTTTGATCAGTTGAAGGGAGCAAAATGCTTTTCAAAGATTGACTTGAGATCGGGATACCATCAATTAAAGATCAAAGAAGAAGATGTTCCCAAGACCGCATTCAGGACCAGATATGGGCATTATGAATTCCTAGTAATGCCGTTTGGACTGACCAATGCTCCGGCCGCATTTATGGATCTGATGAATCGGGTATTTAAGAAGTAATTGGACAAATTTGTCGTGGTATTCATTGATGACATCCTTATTTATTCTAAGACGGAAGAAGAACACAAGCAGCACCTCTGGATAGCATTAGAGATACTCCGACAAGAGAAGTTGTATGCCAAGTTTACCAAATGTGAGTTTTGATTAAAGAAAGTTTAATTTTTGGGGCATGTCATTGGAAATGAGGGAGTTAAAGTGGATCCGGCAAAGATTGAGGCAGTTATGAGTTGGGAGAGGCCAAAGACTCCTACGGAAGTGCGAAGTTTTCTAGGATTGGCCGGATACTATAGAAGATTCGTCAAGGATTTCTCGAGGATCGCCACGCCATTGACCAAGTTAACCAGAAAGAATCAAAAGTTTGAATGGAGTGCAGAATGTGAAGATAACTTTCAAGAGTTGAAGCAGAAGTTGGTAACAGCTCCGGTGTTGGTACTTCCAGATGATCAAGGGAACTTTGTAATATTCAACGAAGCTTCATATAAGGGTTTGGGCTGTGTGTTGATGCAACACAGTAAAGTGATCGCATATGCGTCAAGACAATTGAAACCGCATGAGTTAAAGTACCCGACGCATGACTTGGAACTAGCCGCCATAGTGTTCGCACTTAAGATTTGGAGACATTACCTCTACGGAGAGAAGTGTGAAATCTACACGGATCACAAGAGTTTAAAGTACATTTTTACTCAGAAAGAGCTCCATATGAGGCAGAGGAGATGGCTGGAATTGATCAAGGACTATGACTGTTCGATAAATTACCATCCTGGAAAGGCGAATGTAGTGGCCGATGCTCTGAGTAGGAAGGAGAGACTGAATATGATGATAACATCAAATGAGTTATCTGAAGAAATCGAAAGATTGGAATTGGAACTTTATGCTTATGGAAAAGTCAAGGAAGTTTGTCGTGCAATGACCTTTCAGCCAACACTAGTGGAAAAGATAAAGAAGTGTCAAGAAGAAGTAATGGAGAAAGAGAAGAATCAGTTATCTGGAGAGGAGATTAATACTCAAAGGGATGAGCAAGGGATACTAAGGTTTTCATCCAGAATATGGATTTCTCATGTACTTGAATTAAAGAATGAGATCCTCCATGAAGCCCACAATTCGAAATTTTCAATCCACCCGGGAGGTACCAAGATGTATCGAGACTTAAAGAAAAACTTTTGGTGGCCAAATATGAAGCGAGACGTAGCAGAATGGGTTGTGAAGTGTTATACTTGTCAGAAAGTAAAGGCAGAACATCAACGACCAAGCGGATTAATTCAGCCCCTGAAGATTCTAGAATGGAAATGGGAAAATATCGCTATGGACTTTATAGTAGGACTACCACGAACGAAATCCGGGCATGACGCAATATGGGTTATAGTTGATCGTCTTACGAAGTCGGCGCATTTCCTTCCAATAAATGAGAAGTCGTCACTGGACAGGTTGGTTCATCTGTATGTGCGCGAAATCGTACTAAGGCATGGAGTACCCGTATCAATAGTTTCAGACAGAGATCTCCGCTTTAACTCGAGATTCTGGAAGCAATTTCAGGAATGTCTTGGCACGAAGTTGAATATGAGCACGGCATACCACCCGCAGACTGATGGCCAGAGTGAAAGGACAATTCAAATAATTGAAGACATGTTACGCAGTTGTGCAATCAATTTTGCAGGAAGTTGGGACGACCACTTGCCGTTGATTGAATTCTCTTACAACAACAGCTATCATTCCAGTATCGGCATGCCACCATACGAAGCTTTATACTGGCAAAAATGTAGATCACCAACAAGTTGGGATGAAGTAGGAGAAGGAAGAATTCTCGGCTTGGAATTGGTACAACCGTTGCATGACTTGGTCAAGTTAATTCAGAAAAGGTTGCTTGCTGCTCAAGATAGATAGAGGAAGTATGCGGATCCAGCACGTAAGGATGTTCAATTCCAAATTGGCGAAGCTGTGTTGCTGAAGGTGTCACCTAGAAAAGGGTTGATGAAATTTGGCAAGAAAGGGAAGTTAGCACCTAGATATATAGGTCCTTTTGAGATTTTGAGTCAACTAGGAAAGGTGGCCTACGAGTTGGCCTTACCACCTCAGTATCAGCATGTGCATAATGTGTTCCATGTGTCGTTGCTTAAGAAGTACAATCCTGACGCTAGCCATGTGATAGAATATGAACCTGTAGAAATTCAGGTAGACCTATCATTTGTGGAGCAACCGGTTAAAATACTCGACTGGCAAGTAAAGAGTCTTAGGAATAAGTCGGTAAAGATAGTGAAAGTGCTTTGGAGGAACCCTAAGGTCGAAAAATCGACTTGGGAGTTAGAGTCTGATATGCGTTCCCGGTATCCTCATCTGTTCTCTTAGATTCTGGGGACAGAATCCCTTAAGGGGGAGAGGATTTTACGACTGGTATCTTCGTGTAATATTATTTGTGGATTTGGTATAATATTAAAGCCGAATGAAAATATATTCAATGATTGTACGTTTGTGTGAGTGCAAATTTCTGCATTATAAATTTGCTTTATGTAGTATATGATTTTTCAAAGCAAGAGTTTATTTAATTTCTTTATTTTTGATTTATAAGGAATATTCTAAGCCTTGGAAAAATTTTCTTTTAAAAGGTATTTTGTTCACAAATTTTGAAAATGATTTTTATAAAGTCTCTAAAAATCCAAGTTATTTTATGGTATAAATTTTATAATTTTTGAACTTGTATTTTATTTTATAAAAATAAATCATTATAAATTTTAGTTGTCGTATTTAGCAAATTACAAGAAAGCCCTTGCATGCAAACCACCCTCTCATTCTTTTCAAGGGCAAAGAGGACAATTTCAACCCCACTAACTCTTATTTCTCTAGCCAATTTCCTTCTTTACCATTGCATGCAAAATGTACCAAGTATAAGTGGAGGGATAGACTTGTCAATTCTCCTTTCCACTCAAATTTTGTCAAATCAAATACCATAAAAACAAGAAAATGTCATGATCATTCTCATACTCCGCCCATACCTCACTCTCTCATCCCTCCCTTCTCCCTCCTCTCGGCTCTCCCCTCTCACTCTCGGCTAAAAGCCGAAACCCCCTCCCAATTTTTTTTTCTTTAATCCTCAACCAAGCTTCCACTCTTTACACAAGTAAATGTTACTTCCCATACCATGATCACTCATATTTCAAAGGGTTTTGAGTAGAAAGTTTAAGTTTAAAGGTTGCATGTAAAGGTTTTAGTAAAACTCAAAATACAACTTTGATTCTTGTGAGTTTAGGGTTGTTTTTGAGAGGACTACAAGGAATGGATAAGTGCCAAGTCTTGAGAAGGAAACTCTTGATGATTTAATGGCCATTCCCTTCCAATTCATTCAGCCATGACCATATGGGAGCCGAATGAATGGTCCTTGAGATCATTCTTGTTGTTTTGTTCAATTTTTGCATATTTATGTGATAATGACTTGAATTTTGTGGTGAAAATTTGATAAAACTCCTTGCATGCTAAGTGATCATCTAGGTATAGCTCATTCTAGTCTTGCATGTCAATTTTATGGTAGAATATATGTAGAAAATGTGTTGTTTTGGTTTGCAAAACCCGAGGACATGCATGCATGTGGATTTCTCTTAGAATGTTGTAAGATTTTTGATCATTTGGAAAGATTTTGTTAGTGAGCCATAATTTCAGTAGGAATAATGTGTTAATATTGATTTATGCTTCTTTTTGCATGGTAATAATTCGTGGTTATCTTTTATAAAATGCATATCTTGCGATTTTAAAAACTTAATGATTGGTGAGTTGAGAAATGTGATCTCTTTTGTTTTGCCATAATTGTACCTTAGGTAAGGATGATCTCACCCAAGGTTATTTTGAGAATAAGGGAGTTAGTTCAGTAGATTACCATGTATAAGTCTTGGTTTAAGTATTGGGATGTTGGTAGTTGAGTTTGTCAAGTCAAAACCTTGGAGAAATGAGAGTTATAGTTTCTGCAGAAAATCAGTTTAGTACCCTGAGGTTTAGAGTGAGTTTTGACCATGTCATTGATGTGCACTTTGAGGCCCAAGCCACCAGAAGTTAGTATTGGGAATATATAAAAGGTTTTAGGAGTTGGTTGGAGGTTTGCATGTCTTTTGGTTAGGTGCATAAGTAGAATAACAAATCTGTCCAGCTGGGAACAATTTTGTTGCAACTTAGAAATAGAAAGATTTGACCATGTCATGGGTAGGCCCTCATTAGGTCCTATTGGGCCTTAGTTAGAGGGAGTGTCAGAGAATTTTTTCCAACCATAGTTCATAGGATATGAGTTAGAACCATGTGTCACAAGTTAATTCAAGTCAGGGCGTTTTGTGCCCAGAAAAACAGGGGAACCTTGGACTTTTAGCTTAGGCCCAAGAAGGCCCAAGCCAGGCCCTTGAGCCAAATCAAGTTTGTGAGATGCCCTTAGGTCAGGAGAGTCTTGTGTAAAAGTTTTGAAGGAAAACTTGTAGTTTAAGAGTGTCTAATGCACTCAAGAAACTATAATTGTCATTCTGAAATTTGCACCAGTGAGCACCTTCACTTATCACATAGTTTGAGAACACTTAGAAGTGAGTATTAGGTCGACCACCATAGTTGTAAGATAGTATAAGTCCAGTAGAGCAAAAGGCACAAGTGAGGGTCAATAGGATTTGGATAGTTTAGGAAAAACACATCGAGTTAGGAAGCCAAAATTTGAAGACTTTGTCTAGTTTAGCGACCAAGTGACTTAAGTGGTGAGTCGAGATCATCCAAGCCTAGTGTTGCATTATGGTATATATATGGTGTAATTTGGTGTTAATATATGATATGTGATTATGTGGCTATGTGTGTACTTTTGTAATTTAAAAGTGAATATAAAATTAGGTGCGTATAGGCTTAAGTACCATCCGTGTTTAATTTCGAGTTGTAAATAGGTTAAGATGGTAAGAATATATTATAATGAGGATTATTATTATTTATGTAGGATCTCGAGACGAGGGAAAACTTGCCATAAAGGTCGAGTGAAGCTCCAGTTGTTGCTCCTACCAGTCAGACCAGACCAGCCTTTCTCAAGGCAAGTGATTCAACTTGACCTTCGTATTTACTATAAACAGTTCATATATATATTGATGCAATTATCCTGAGTCATTTGATATGTTTTAAATCAAGCGTATCTTTCGTTTATCTTTGAATTATATACAAATGCCATGATAAAATGAAGAGTTGATATATTACTTGATTGATCCTCTTGATTAACATGCTGATGATTCCTAAGTATTGATATCTCATCCTGATACTTGAATCCCTATAGAACCTTACCTTGAACCCTGAAAGTCAGAAACTTATCAAAGTGATCCCTCATTGATTGATACCCCTCTTTCTTATCCTAAAACTTGACAATTCTGATATATCCTGAGCTAAAAATCATTTCTTCATACCTTAACACCCTTAGTATTCATGAAGCTTACATTCTTGATGATCCAGCACTTGAACCTTGATGAGAAACCATTGCTTTAAGCCCAATTTGGCACTTTCTTTCATGATATCCATTAGCCTCACTAAATTCCCTTGTCCAAACTTTGATATATGAAAACCATTCAGTTACCCTAATAGAGTTTAGTTTTGTGATTCATGGCTCTGGGAGTTAGCACCATTTCCCCGTGTTTCAAGTTGATCTATAATCCCTTAATAAAAATGTTTACTGTTAAAAGAGATTTTGTTATAATTCGGCATCAGTTTTTGAAATAAATAAATTATGGGTTTTCAGTCCCAAAGGGGGATAAATGTTTTCTTTGAATGGTGGATCTTGACTGAGACGCGAGTCCTTTCCACACTTATATTTGGCTTAAAAGTTTCCTAGGGATTCCCATTAATGTTTTAGAACCCAGCGAGGTTCGGGATTACTTCGCGGCTGATCACCGGCTGTAATCCGTAGCGTCATAAAATGATTTTAATTAAGACATGATTTTGAAATTGTTTTGATACAAGTAAAATGATGCCATCTCATATAGTTTTATCTCTCGATATCATTGGTTATATCTTTCTATTGTCATTCTTAAAGGTATATCTCGATTTATGTTTTGTGTCGTACTGTTAGCACTTGTTGAGCATTTGGCTCACTCCTTGCTTTACCATGATATTACAGCTAGCAGCTATGGTTAGATTCAAGTAGACTGCCCGTAAGACCTGTGATGCTGATGCTTATGTTCGAGCTCAGGTAGAATAAGTGATAGTAGTTTGTGTGAGGACTCGGTATTTTAAATCAGATGTAATAGTTGGTAGTGTTGGGCTGTTCCAAATCCTAAACTATAAGATCTTGGAGTTGGTTGTGTATTCTTCTTTTAAAATATTGTAATAGTTATATTTAATTTGCTGTTTAAGTTGGGGGCGTGATAAGACGAGTATGATGAATTATGAATCTAAGTTGTAAAAGTTGTCAAGATTCATTCTGAGGACATGAATCCAGAATGACGGGATGTTTGAAATCAGTGCTTATGTTGTGTTGGTTCATGAAATAATGATAAGAGAAAGGAAAATAAAAAGAAACTGAAGTGGAAAGGAGCATAAAGTCAATAGAGTTTGAGGAATGATAAGGGAGTCGGGTATGAGGAATCCCTAAAGACTCGTAGTAATAGAAAGAGAAAAGTATATGATCGTCAGGATGAGGATGATTCACCATGAGTTAAAATTGATGGTTGAAGGTATAAGAGATACATATATTTTATCCCCTGTAAGTTGGGAGGATTCGAGGAAACCTTGAGATAGTTCGAAGGATAAATAATGAGACGCGGATAGACTGAGAAGACAAGGAAGTAAGAAATTAGGAAAATTGGATGAAGGAAGTGACCTTCAAGAATGTAAAGTGTAAGACCGGTGGCTTGATACCCAGAAAGAGAGACGCCAGGTATGAAAGATATCCCAACATTAAGATGACTGTTGAGATAAACAACAAAAGTTAATAAGGAATTATTAAGAAGAAGTTCACGTTGAACATGACCAATATCTTCCTGGACATCCCTGTTGTCATTACCAAACTAGGAAAGAAAAGCGGGTAACCATTGTTATCTTTTGGAGGCCATATGGATTGAACTTATTTTGAATAAGGATGCTATCGTGAAATTGGTATAGACTATCGAGGTGGGAATGATTGAATAATATAATCTATCAAGGATATATGACTTGATTTATCCATGGAAGGATGCAAGTACCTTTTTAAAGGTGGAATTAAGGATATAACTTCGATAACTTGAGATGAACCCTAGGGGAATGCATAAAGGTTGGCATTTCACCCTTAATAGGGACATTATGAGTTTGGGTAGTATGGAATGATGGACTAAGGTAACAATAACCTTTAAAGATCAGTAGAGAAATTTTTCAGAAGTACTTAAACAATGGTTCTAGTATTAGTAAATGGTATCTTGATATGCCCTGTACCTAGGGAGTACCGGATGAAGAATTTAAGGATAACCTTAGAGGTTTTACAAGGAAAAAGGTAATATTCAAAGTTCTAAAGAATAGAAATTTTGATAAAGAAAATATGACATAATTATAATAATGCCAGGTGGGCACGTGTTGAACCATAAGAAAGTATGGATCGACCCAATGAAGGTCGAGATTGGTGAAGACGAGAAGGACCCATGATAAGAGACGTCCTAAGTATGATCGAGAGTCAGTCGTGACAATGTTCACCTCTAAAGACTGAGGCAATAACTTATGGAAAAATGCTGATATTTTTTTTTACTCATCAGATTTTAAGGAAAACCTCTTCACACAAGCAGTGATTGGAAATGAGGTAGAAAATTTAGTGAAGATGGTTAAAATGACATTGATTGTAAGGAAATATTACTATCAAGAAAGGCCAAAGAGGTGGCCGACACTTTAAGTATAAGAGGACAATTATAGGCGCTCGTGCCAGAGGAATATAGTGATAATGGTTAAGGCCGTGAAGGTTGTATTATGGTATGGAAGATTGACATTCCTTCTAATGATTGTGCAATACTCAACCGTGATAGTAGTTGGGTAAAGATTAATTTTTGTAATCACCGTGAGTGGGCTATATATCTTAGAGGGTCATATCTTAAGATAAGCCAGGACCATGTTACGAAAGGACTAAATGAACCTTTGAGCTTCATGTCTCCTAATAAAGATATATGGTTAATAATGGTATTAACCTGTTATCGTTGCTTTCATTGAAACTCTTCTGCAATTTTATCTGCTTCATGTCATATGTACGTCAAGTTCAGGAGTGTTCTTCATGAATCATGAACGGTGATCATGTTACCTCCTTAGAAGAATTCGATACGAGATGTATGGACTCCGTATGGTTAGCTATTAAGACTTCATGGAAAATGAATGACTACAGTAGGTCAACGGTGGACCCTAGTAGTGCAGGAATGATTCTGCGGGTAATGAGCCGATTAATTACAACCGTAAGAGTTGTATTGGAATGGATGTTGAGATTAAGTACCACTAATCGGGTTGTGGTGATGTATAAGTTATCATTGATAGACTAATTAAGTCGATTATCTACCTATTGAATACTTATTCCTTCTTATCAATAGAGAGTCGTATTACTATACGAGGAAGGTTGCAGTGCAAGCATAGAATTCTAGTAACGGTGATGTCTAGAATGAAATCCCAGATTCGATTTTCGATGTCGAGGGAGTTTCAAAGGTGATTGTGTATAAGCTCGAGCAAGAGCATGGGTCCATAGAATGATGGATGGAATAGTAAATATTTAAGCATGTGAAATGCGATGCTATAATACCTGATGTTGATATATATACGTATATGTTTTGTTCTCCTATGATAAACCTCTATAGTTCAGAGGTAGATTCCAAGCCAGATATTTTGTGGCAGTATATTTTTTTTTATATATACAATTCTCTTCAATTCATTCTTTTCTCTCCTTTTCCTTTCATATAAGCTGAGAAGAACAACCCTTCCAGAAGGGGAGGTATTGCCGAATGACTATCTATATGTGTGATAGAAGCCTAGTAGGATACCACATGTTGTTTAATTGTTTGTCAAGTACTAAAGGCTGGCCACCTTCTGTACTAACTATGCAATAGAACAAGTGTTCATGATCATAGGGATCTCTCAATAAATTCCTTTACTTCTATATGATGGATCAAGCTTTCGAAGATAGAAGCAGCTAGAAAGGAAGTAGTATCAGTACGGTGGTATTCTAATTCTAACACGTTCGTGATACTAAGGTTGACGTGGTTATTAAAAGGTTATAGAAGGCTAACGAGCAAAAGTGTAACCAGTATAGTATTATGTACGGAAGATAGTAAGGACTACGAACTGGAAAAGAATGGGTAGTGAAAAGCAAAAGCTATAATGCTAGAAGCTATGATGAGAGTCGGTGCAATAGACTTGAAAGAATTTGGAATGATCACTTAACGCGGATTAAGTTTTCTCACGATAATCGATCGTATGTCAGTATCGAGTATCGCTTTATAAGATCCTTGAGGGAAGACAATGTCGATCTCCCTTATGATATAATGATGTTGCAGAGCGCAAGATGCTTAGACCAGCAGTGGTCCAAAGGACCAAGGATATAATAGATTTAATCAGAGGACGGCTGGTAGTAGCCCAAGATGGGCACACAAAGTATGTTGATTTGACACGAAAGGACAAGGAATAGGAAGTAGGGGACCTAGTGTTGTTATAGGTATTCCCTTGGAAAGGATGGATGAGGTTCGGAAAGAAAGGAAAGCTAAGCCCACGAATTGTTGGACCCTTTGAGGTATTAAGACGTATTGGGAAGTTAGCATATGAGCTAGCCCTACCCCTGAACCTGTAGCAAGTTCATAACGTGTTCCACGTATCAATATTAAGGAAGTATAATTCGGATGCCAGACAAACAGGGGCATATGAGCGCATAGACATGCAACCCGACGTAACCTATATGGAGCAACCAGGAAGGGTTATAGATTGAAAAGGAACAAGTGCTTAGGAGAAGGGTTATCAAACTAGGCAGAGTTTGGTGGTAGGACCACAATGTGGGAAAATTTACTCGAGAGTTAGAAAGTGCAATGCTAAGAGAGTATCCTATTCATTTTCTATCTGATTCCGGGACGGAATCCTTTTAAGGAGGGGAGACTGTAATAACCCCAATTTTTGGAATTTTTTTGAAACCCTTATGAATAGTGATTTTGCTGATTATGCTGAATAAGAAAACTTTTCATACCACACTTTGTAGAGGTTCTTTTATTGTTATTCTGAGATCTTATTAGTACTCTATATGGTATATAAGTGTATGTAAAGATCGTCAGAATCCAAATTCGAACACTTTGATTTTTCCCGAAAATCCACCAGATACCGAAAGAATTGAGTATAAGGTAACAGGATAAAAATGATTTAAATTCAAGGATTATAAGAGAGGATCATATAAGAAATATAATATATTGAGAAAGGTTTAGGGGAACCAAGTAATAAGATCCCGGGTATGATCCCTCAAAAGATAAACGAGAACGAAAATTAAGCAAACCGTATAACAGATAAGCGGTCATTAACCAAACAATTAAGCAAGGATTAGCATAAGAAGATGCTTCCACCACCAAGTGATGACAAGTGGCAAGAGATGAAGTCACCAAGATGATGTCATGCTTAGTCATACTCCACTCACTTTAAACAATCAACAAATTATCCAAATATCCAATTCACTTCATTTTCCACCACAAAAACATTCAACAAAGCAAATACTCTCCCAAGAACACACAGCTCATGGCTTTTTCATTTTTTCAAGGAGAAAAATTCCAAAAATCAAGTTTCTAGCTTTGTTAATTTGCAAGGTAATTACCCAAGGTCCCTTATGATTAGATAAGCATATCCTAGGAGTTTAAGCTTCTATTTCTTCATGAATCTCTTCCAATAAATCAAGGAAGAAGATGATGAATAGTGTTTTCAAGATTAATAACTTTATTTTCTTTGATTTCCTTTAAGATCCAAGCATTCCTAAGCTATCTCAAGGCTTCTCAAGGCTTCTTAAGGCTTCCTAGCTACTCTAATCACTCCAAGGAAGGTATAACACCTCCAAACCCTAACTTTACTTTGAGTATTAAGATGGTTTTGATGGTTATAGTAAATGAGAAGCATGATGCTTGTGTGTTTAGAGTTTGGATTGGATTTGTAGTGATTTGGATGTTGAAATCTTGTTTATAGTTAATGAAGTTTAAGTATAGCTAGTAGTTCATGTGTGGGGTTGTATAAATTGGAAAATCTTGAGGTTTGGGGACTGATGTAGTAAGGTTTGGATGAGGGTTGGTTGTATTGTTGGTTGTGAGTTGAATGGTGGTTGTTTGGGCTGGTTTAAAACTTGGTAATCACGTAAACATAGCCGTCGTAATGCCCGATTTACCTTAGACTATTTTTGTTCTTAACATCAGGACCCGAGAACTCACTATTAGGTTTTGACCATTGCCATGTTAGATAGTTCATGTTACGAGCTTCGGTTTGATATGTGGTTCGCTTGAATCCGATGTACGGTTTAGGAGAAACGACCGTTTTAAGTAACGGCGTTTCGCGACCGAACCATTACCCCTCGCCTTACTTTGAAACATTGGTTAAAGACCTTAAATGACTAATTGGAGTATAAAACATTTACGTAAAGTGTATTAGGCAGTTGGTAAGGCACTCGCGAAAGAATCGCCTTAAAACTCTTAATGGTTAATTTATTAGAAATGGTGGAGCCGAGGGTACTCGAGCGACTTAAGAGAATCATTAAGCGCAAAGCGAGCGTTAGAGTGTAATTGGTTAAAGTATAGATTCTTAAGAGACTTTGGTTTAATTCCAACTTATATGTGGTTTATAGGTTACCAGACTCATCCCAGGACTTTTACCACCCTCAGTCGCTCAGGCAAGTTTTATACCCGTTATACTGTTGTTGTGATGTATATATGTTTATGCATTATCTTGTGATAAGTGCATGGTTATTATTAGCAAAGTCTTGCGATATATTGGAGCATCTGATATGATATTTATATGCATGCCTGTTTCGTAATCTTGATATCTAATTGTTGATTCAAATGCTTATAAGTTGCATAATACCTATGTTAGAGATAAGCAGTGGTTGCGTATACCCTTAGTATAGGGGACCCAAAAGGTGAACATTTTCTAAACCTGGAGTCGATGTTCCCAAGTATATTATATATATTTATATATATATATAGATATAGTTTTCAAAACTATTAATCGAATAAGGTTTATTCGATAACTTTATTTTTATTAATGAATATTACTTTGAATATTCATTCGAGGACTTATGACTCGGTTTATTTTATTTAATGAATATCATTTTGAATATTCATTCGAGGACTTATGACTCCGTTTATTCTATTTAATGAATATTGTTAGTCCCTTAACAATATAGCAAGAATTACAGAAGGGGGGTTGAATGGAATTCTTTACCTTTTTCTTGAAATAAAAATGTTCAACTGGATTATAGATATATCTGTTTTGATTAGCACAATGCGGAATATAAACTTTAATGAATCAAAACAAGAGTAATTAAAAACAAGAGTCTTTAAAAACTTTCTGGTGGATTTAAACAATATCACCAGAGATATATATTAATATATCGAGAGAACTCTGTGTGCAGAAATGCTCACAGCTGCTTATACAAGATAGAACAACTAAGAACACAGGAAATGCTAAAGATAGTGCTTACAAAGATTTCTCTGTGTTTGTTTCTAAGCTCACTTAGTTTTCTTAGTCATATTTTCTATTTGCTACTCTCTTGGTTTATATATTACCAAGATTACAAAGTCAAAAGAACTGAATAAATATAAAATCTAACAGTCTTGATCTTTGCTGCTTTTCATACTCTATTACCCAGTTAATGGGCTTCCACAGTGTGTTTGTATCCAATCTCGACGGCTGTGTGTCAGCTTTCACTGTTCAACTGATGTTTGAATCTTGATATTATCATCCGTCGACTTTCAGATCATCCGTCGATGACTTGATCATCCGTCGACTGCTATTTTGAACATCCGTTGAAAGTCATTTGATCATCCATCGAAGCTTTGTTAAGCATCCGTTGATAGTCATTTGATCATCCGTCGAAGCTTTGTTAGGCATCCGTTGATAGCTATTTTGGCACTTGACTTCATTTCATTTATACAGAATTACAAGACATTGCTTATGTACAGTTAATCAACTTATTCTGCATATCTAGTTAAAGTTAACATGACTTATATGCTACTACAGATTCTATACAAAGGTGCATACAACACTGTGCTACAAACTTATCATTACACAAGCTACTCACTCGATGGATAATAAATTACTCATCCATCTGTACTCAAACTGAGTTATCCGTCGGGACTATAATTCTTATCCGTCGAGTGCTACATTATTTCACTAAGTAAAATCTACTTAGATGTTTTGTTTAGGTAATCATCAAGTGCACAACATATTCACAACAATCTCCCCCAGTTTATGTCTACTGGAATTGTAGCCATAAATTAAGAGACACTTGATGATAACAAAACATCCTAAACATATATCTTTAAAGATAAGTAGATAAAACTGAAAGTGCTTCAATTTAAACAAGGTATACAATGTTTGGCTCGCAGTCAATTCAAGATGCTCCTCTAGCCTGAGCAGATTTTTCTAGTTTCTTGAAGGTCTGGATCTTCTTCCAAGCTTTCTGTTGTTTTCTTCAATTTGATTCTGGAGCTGTCTGTGGAATTCTAATTCATCAGATTCTGAGAGATCTAACATTTCTTGCATTTCCAAAAGAGTCTCATTGCTAGAGATACTCAATTGGTCTTCTAGTCTGAAGAATCTTCTCACACCCTTGTCATCCATGAATTCCATCAGCCAGTAGGGCCTTAGATGCACTCTTCTCCCTATGTATGGGATGATAAGAGTTTTGGGTAGAGCATCTTTGGCTCTAACACTCCTTAGCTCTTCAATCTTCTTCAATACTAATCTTCTTGCAGTTACATTAAACCCAAAGTTTTTCTTGAAGGATGAATAGACTTTGATCAACACAGCTTGGCATTCTTGAAGTATCCTATGAAGAGGCCACTGAATCTCCCTTCCTCCTTTGTATTTGAATACCAACCTTTCAGGTAGGTTTCTGTATGCATCAATTGCCCTTACCTCATCCAGCTCCTCCAGATAAAGGTTTAGGTCTGAAAATTCCTTGATGTCACACAAGTACAAGTAGTCTCCCTTGTTGATCTTGGGTTGAGCTTTGACTACTGCCTTGGATTTGAGAGGTGACAGCTTCACTTTCTTGACTGCCCTTGATTTTGTCCTTCTTGGCTTGGTGAGAATTGGCAAGTTGAAGTCAGGAATTGGTAATTTATCCCACTCTATTGGCTCATCCTTTGGCACAATAGGCTCTCCATGTATGTTCCTGTAGGGGTCCACCACCCTTATGTCTTCAAATACCACAGAGGGCTTTGATGCTTGAGTTTCAGCTTTAGTGGATTCCATTGGAAATTGATCTTCCAATTCCTTGTTAACAATATCCAACTTTCTTTTTGTTCTTTTAGCCAATTCTTTCTTTCTTGGAGATTTCTTCTGTTCTTCAATCTTCTTCTTTGATCCAGTAGCTTGAGTTGATTGAGAGGGAATTTGTTGAGAAGAGTTCACAGCCTGTAGCTTGGTCAAGATAGCAAACTGTTCTTTCTTTTGTTTAGACTTCTTTGCATCTAGAGCAGCTTGCCTCTTTTCCTGCTTCAATCTGGCTTTTTCTTCTTCCTTTGCTTGAGCAAATTGTGGATGTCCAGCTACCACACAAATTTCCTTCCCATTTCTGAATATCTTTGCAATTCTCTCTCTTGAGACTGAATCAGCTGGATCTTTGTAGAGAAGAATAGATCTTGACAGAAGCTTCTTTTCATCAGGCTTGGGTGTCTCATACACAGTATCCATAGGGTTCTTCAAAGATGACTTTGGATAGTTTGCCCTTGGTTTAAGAATTATCTTAGCCTTTGTAGTCTTGATGCAGGAAGATTGTCCTTTCTCCAGATAGTTCATGCTCATCTCATTCACATTGATTAGCTTGACATGAGAGTGATGGATTGCTGACTGATCTGGTTCCTTGACTAATTGAAACTTTCTCTGTATTTCTTCATCAATCTTTTTCCAGTTGATCAGAGTCAACTCTTCTTTATTAGCATCTTTCAAACTTGCTGCTGTTGCATTTATAAGATCTATACCATCTGCAACTGGTGGCTTGGAGATAGTAATTGAAGGTACAATTACTTTGCTGATTTGAACTACAATGTTCTCCCCCTTAGTTGGTCCTTTCTCCCCCTTACTTGATTCTCTCTCCCCTTTTTGTTATCATCAAGTGAAGGAGTTAGGCCTTGTGCTTTAGCCAGTTGCATGAGAAGATTTGTCTGAGTCTGTTGATTTTGAAGAAGTAGGGCCACTGAATTCTCAATAACTTGAACTCTGGTCTCCAGCTTGGCTATCTTCTTTTCAGAATCTGATTCTCTTCTCAACCTTTGTAATAAATCATGCATGGTACTATATGGCATTATTGAATCCAGTTTCTCAGAGTTGTATGTCTTTAAGTCAGCTATCTCCTTTTTCAATTCATCCACACTGATATTCTGTCCGGAGTGTTGGATCTTCATTAAGTGCAAGGAGTCTAGATGAGCTTTAAGAACAGCCTTGGTACCAGCATCTGAAACTTCCTGAAGGGCTTGCTGAATAGCTGTTACTTGTCTTACCAAAGACACCTCAAATTGTCCTGGTGTAAAGTCCTTTGCCCATGCCCATTCAGGTAAACTTAAAGCAGAACTTTGGCCTTCAGCTCCCCCTAAGTTCATGCTTCCATTCAAAGAACTAGAGTCATCATCATCAGAATTTACTCCAAATTCTTCAGATGGCTCTCCAGCTTGAGGAGGCATCCTGTTGACAGCAGCTTTATCTCTTTGAAGAGATTCTGTGGTGTGCACTAAGTGTAAAGTCTGCTCTGCCTCCACATTGCCCTGAGCAGCCAACAGTTGATAGGCTGGAACAGGGTGAGTAAAAGTGTCAACATCCAAGGAAATGTTATCAATTACAGCTTTGTAATGTTGCTGAAATTGTCTTTCCTTTTCAGCATCATCCACAATCATTGACTCACTAGCAATGGCTGGCTCCATCCTTATTGCTCCAATACCTGCTTTTCTCTCATGTTCTCTCTTTTGTTGTATCAGGGTCTCACCCTGGCTCCCCACCCTCACACCCTCACCTTCACCTACTAAGGTGGGACTCCTCTCACTCACTTTTGCCAATCCTGAATGAATGGATTGCTGAGATTCACTCTTTTCCTCTCCTTTTGCCTGGGAGCAACCCAGCCTCTCACTCAATACACTCTCCTCTCTCAGTCCTAAGAGTGATTGTATTACCACCAAATCTTCTGCACTTGAAATTATTGAAGTTTGAAGTTGTGCAGAGACACTCGACGGATAAGTGATATCCGTCGGGTGAGTGGTAAAGCTATCTGACGGATAACTGCTGTTAAGCTTATCTGTCGGGATACAATCACTACTCGACGGATGAGCAATATCCATCGAGGGAGTAGAAATGAATGAGGTGGGAAGAGAAACTATTGTTGACTCTGTGTTGATTGAAGTTATTTGAGGCACAGATGACACAATAGAATCAGAAAGAATTGGCAAGTGAGCCAACAAATCATCTAAAAGATGATGCTCACTTGTACTAGATTTTGGCTTCCCCAACAGAGTTAAAGAAGGGGAATCAGGAATTAAAGTGTTTATCATGTCCACTTCCAGTGATTTAGTTGGTGAGTATTGTGTTTCAGTGGCTTCTATCAAGAGAGATTTTGGCTGTGACTCCACATTTATTGGAGCCACATCAATATGAATTTGAGAAGGTGCAGGGACTGTGTCTTTAGCACCAGTTTGCACTAAGTGTGTGCCCTGTGCATCCCCAGTTGTTTTGGATTTCTTTTTTCTAGTGTAAGTTTGGTGTAGGCTTGTGTCCCTAACCCTCTTGGCCTATGCTCTTGGATGAGAGCTTTGTTCAATAGCCACATCCTTTTGGGAGGATGCAGCTAGAAGTGAGCTTCTGTTCTTTTTAAGCACTGCAGTTTGTTGGGAAACTGCAGTATGGCTAGGCTGGGATTCACTCATCCCTCCAACCTTATCCTTGGGGTTTCTTTGATGTTCATCCCTTCCCTCACCTATCTTACCCTCCTTCACACTCCCCTCTTTGTGTTTGGTAGATTTTTCAACTGGTACCTTTTGAGAGATACCAGAGGGGGTTTTCTTTGATTTGGATTTAAGAATTGCAGTTGTTTTGGCAGCTTTGGTAGGCAACTGTTTGGTCATTGTCACAGTTACCATAGCTATGCCTGAAGTCAAAGAAATAGAAGGGATTGGAATAGTTGAGAGTGTAGATGAACTTACCTCACTTACCTGAGGTGTCAGCATTACAGGAAAATAGAACATTGGCACATCCTTGTGGTGGTTGGCTCTGTTCAAATCTGCAATGATTCTTCTCTCTTGAACCAAACAAGCTAATTTGTTGGTTGGGTTCTCAAGTACAATCTCTTCACAAAGATGGTTAGCCAAAAGCATAAAAAATCTAGCATAGTAAATATTCTTTCCTCTTTTGGCTAAGTCACCTAGTTTATAACCTAACTCATACACAACCAGGTCACTAAAGTTGTAATATTTATCTGTAATTAGCATGTATAGCATGTTAAGCATGGAAATGTTCACAGAATCAAAATTACTGATTTTTCCAGAAAAGACCTTAGTTACTACATCACACAAGTAACTTCATTCCTTCCTAAGACCTAGTCTTCTAATTTCACTTAGTTTTGCAGTAGGAAGTGCATAATGAATGGAATTTAGCATATTGACAATATCAGTGTCAGTGTGTGGTGCAGTAACATTATCATCAGGAATCTTGAAACGTGCTTTTATGACATCACTATTGATACAGAAAACATTACCTTTGATGGTCAGAGTGATGGTTTTGTCAGTAGAGTTGTAGATTGATGTTGTCCACATCTCCTCAACAATTTCACAATAAATTGTGGGTGATTCCAGCATAGCAAAACTTAACTTGCAGTTCTTCACGAAGTCCATCATCTTATGATAGACTTCAGATTGCTGAATCCCCTTATTGAGCAAGGCAGTGAAGTTGTTCTTCTCATAGATGAACCCAGTCTGTGACATGATCTTTACTACGGGTGACATTGTTAGGGAAGAAAAGCTTGAAGAGAAAGAGGATTTTTGCTTGAGAGAGAATGAAATAAGACAGTTGAATTTGAGAATGATAAAAGAAAATGATTAGAATGAAATAGGCTTTTATACTTTGCTCAAACTCAACGGATAAAAATAATAAAGAGAAATAAATTACCCAATAGAAACTGCCTAAAATTACCGTTTTAAAATAAACTTTAAAAATTCCACCCATTATCCGTCGTGTAATGCTTATAAACTGTAAGTATACTCGATGGATAATGTTCAGGGAATTAACGGTTAAGATTTAGACACTTCGACGGATGAGGATAAAATGTTATCCGTCGAGCTTTAAAATATTCCAGAAAAGTAATTGATTTTTATTTACAATTTGTATATCGACGGATGACTCAACCCGATGGATAATGGTCATCCGTCGAGAGACAAATTTTGACTTAGCCAAAATTTCATCCAAGACTAAAAATCAACTAAATTTCTGGCTTCTTTTCAACTTGCAAGAATAATTCAGATAAATTCAAGAGTAATTAAGCATACCTAACTCACTTACCAACCTAGAAAAGGTGGATTCATCCAGTGGCTTGGTAAAAATATCTGCAAGTTGCTTCTCACTTGGAACAAAATGTAACTCTACAGTACCATTCATTACATGTTCCCTTATGAAATGGTACTTGATGTCTATATGCTTTGTCCTTGAATGTTGCACTGGATTTTCAGTGATGGCAATTGCACTTGTGTTGTCACAGAAAATAGGAATCCTTTCAACTTGCAAACCATAGTCTAGCAATTGATTTTTCATCCATAAAATATGTGCACAGCAACTGCCAGCAGCAATATATTCAGCTTCAGCTGTAGAAGTAGAAACTGAATTTTGCTTTTTACTGAACCAGGACACAAGCTTGTCTTCTAAAAATTGACAGGTTCCTGTTGTGCTTTTTCTATCAATTCTGCAACCTGCATAATCTGCATCTGAATAACCAGTTAGATCAAAACCAGAATCTCTAGGATACCAAATGCCAAGGTTTGGTGTTCCTTTGAGATATCTGAAAATTCTTTTAATAGCTATCAAATGAGACTCTCTAGGATCAGGCTGAAATCTAGCACACAAATATGGAGCAAACATTATATCTGGCCTACTGGCTGTTAAGTACAGAAGTGAGCCAACCATGCCTCTATAACTTGAAATATCCACAAACTTTTCAGTAGTGTTTAGTTCAAGCTTAGTTGCAGTGGCCATGGGAGTTTTTGCAGATGTGCAATCCATTAGATCAAACTTCTTTAAAAGATCAAAAATATATTTAGTTTGACTAATGAATATTCCATCACTAACTTGCTTAACTTGTAAATCAAGAAAGTAAGTTAGTTCTCCCATCATACTCATTTCATACTTGCTTTGCATCAGTTTGGCAAACTTTTTACAAAGTTTCTCATCTGTAGAGCCAAAAATAATATCATCTACATAAATTTGAACAAGTATGCTAGAGCCATTCACATTTCTGAAAAATAAAGTTTTATCTACAGTACCTCTTGTGAAGTGATTTTCCAAAAGGAACTTTGATAAAGTGTCATACCAGGCTCTAGGTGCTTGCTTCAGTCCATAAAGTGCTTTCAATAGATAGTAGACATATTCTGGGAAATTTGGATCTTCAAAGCCAGGAGGTTGACTTACATACACTTCTTCCTCCAAATCTCCATTCAGAAAGGCACTTTTGACATCCATTTGATAGACCTTGAAATTGGCATGGGCTGCATAGGCTAAGAAGATTCTGATGGCTTCAAGTCTTGCAACAGGAGCAAATGTTTCATCAAAATCTATCCCTTCTTGCTGACAATAGCCTTTAGCAACCAATCTTGCTTTGTTCCTTACTACTATGCCATTTTCATCCATCTTGTTTCTGAATACCCATTTGGTGTCTATTGGATTCTTTCCTTTAGGCTTGGGTACCAGCTTCCATACTTTATTCCTTTCAAATTGGTTTAGCTCCTTCTGCATAGCTAAAATCCAATCAGGATCTAATAAGGCTTCTTCTACCTTCTTTGGTTCTTCCTTAGACAGGAAGCTGCTGTATAGACATTCTTCTTGAGTTGCTCTTCTGGTTTGAACTCTGGAAGAAACATCACCAATAATCAGTTTAAAGGGGTGATCTTTTGTCCATTTTCTTGGTTGAGGTAGATTAGCCCTAGATGAAGAGACCTCAATGTTGTCTTGATGTGTGATTGAGTTTTGATTGCTAGAAACTCCCCCTGAGTTTGTGGATCTTTGATTTGAGATTGGGGTGCTTTCTATGGGTGATCTGCCTTGACTTCCTGCTCCTTTTGATAACCCGACGGATAGTGAATTTTGAGTACCGACGGATGAGGCAGGTTGTCTTCCGACGGATAATACAGATTGCCTTCCGACGGATGAAGCATTATGTAACTCGACGGATGTTGAGTTTTGTGCTTTATTTGTAGTAAATTTGTCTGCATTATCCTTAGACACTATTTCTTGATCACTTTCATCATCACTTTCTTCACTGACCATCTCAACATTGTCGAATTTGAGGCTCTCATGGTAATCTCCATCTTTTAGTCCTTCAATCTTTTTATCATCAAACACAACATGTATAGATTCAACAACAGTGTTGGTTCTTAGATTGTAGACTCTATATGCTTTACCAACAACATATCCAATAAAAATTCCTTCATCTTCTTTAGCATCAAACTTCCCATTTTGATCAGTTTGATTTCTCAGAATATAGCATTTACAGCCAAAGACATGAAGAAAGTTTAGAGTTGGCTTCTTGTTCTTGAATAATTGATAAGGTGTCTTGCATTTTGCTTGATTAATCAGAGAGATATTCTGAGTGTAGCATGCAGTGTTGACAGCTTCAACCCAGAAATATGTTGGTAATTTTGATTCTTCAAGCATTGTCCTTGCAGCTTCAATAACAGATCTATTCTTTCTTTCCACTACTCCATTCTGTTGTGGAGTCCTTGCTGTTGAAAACTCATGCAGGATCCCATTTTCCTCACAGAATGCTCTCATGACATAGTTCTTGAACTCAGTTCCATTATCACTCCTGATTCTTCTAACTTTGAAATCAGGATGATTGTTAATTTGCCTTATGTGATTGATGATGATTTCACTAGCTTCATCTTTGGACTTTAGGAAATAGGTCCAAGAGAACTTTGAGAAATCATCTACAATTACTGGGCAAAATCTTTTCTTTGAGATTGACAATACATTGACTGGTCCAAACAAATCCATGTGAAGCAGCTGCAGAGGTTCTTCAATTGCTGAATCAAGTTTCTTCCTGAATGATGCTTTAATTTGCTTCCCTTTTTGGCAGGCATCACACAGTCCATCCTTTGTAAACTCCACCAGAGGAATGCCTCTAACTAGCTCTTTCTTTACCAGCTCATTCATGGTCTTGAAGTTCAAATGGGATAGCTTCTTGTGCCATAGCCAACTTTCATCTTGACTTGCTTTACTGAGAAGACAAGTTACAGATTCTGCTTTAGTCGAGTTGAAGTCAGCTAGATACACATTTCCTCTTCTCACACCAGTGAGAACCACTTTGTTATTTTGATTATTAATCACAACACAGGTTTCTTTGTTGAAGGTTACTGAGTTGCCTTTATCACAAAGCTGGATGATACTCAACAGATTGTGTTTGAGACCATCCACTAAGGCAACCTCTTCAATGATGACATTATCCTTTGAAATCAAGCCATATCCCACAGTATAACCTTTGCTGTCATCTCCAAAAGTGATACTTGGGCCAGCTCTCTCTTCAAACTCTGTGAGCAGGGTAGAATCAACAGTCATGTGTCTTGAACAACCACTATCCAAGTACCAAAGATTCCTTCTGTTTCCCTGCACACATCAAAATTAAATCAAGTTGATTTTGGTACCCAAGTTTCCTTGGGTCCTGCCTTGTTAGCTTTCTTCTTCTATTTATTTGGTCTTAACTCATTTGACTTAGGAATTTCAGATTCTTCCTTAGTCATTTGGGTTGGGCCTTTGAAACCACTAGATGCAACAGAATTATTATGCATGTTATGGCTAACAGGAAATGGCATGCTTGGTGCAAACATGTTATTCCAGTAAGGCATGCTAAATGGCATTTGAGGCATATTGTATGCAGCATAATATGGATTAGGTGCAAATGGCATATTAGCAAACTGTGCATTCATGTTCTGTGTAGGCATAGCATTAACAGGCATAGGAGGCATGGCATTCATGTTAGAGAATTGAGGCTGAACAGACATGGGAGTAGGCATGACAGATTTACAATTAACAGATAAATGATTTACACTACCACATTTGACACAGATTTTTCTAGGAGCATATTTGTCAGGTGTGTAGTTGTTATGTTTGTTAATCCCTACTTTACCATTCTTATTGTTTTTCCTTTTAGTCTCTGTTTTTACCTCTATCTTCTCAAGTCTGTCACTTAACTGTTTGACAGTCATGTGACCAACATTAGCCTTCTTCCCTTTCTTGGCTTGACTTGACTCCCCTGAAACAAAGTTCTTGGAAACAGACCCATACTTTTCATTTAGCTTGGTTAATTTGGCTTTGCTAATGGGTTTGCTCACAGCCGACGGATGAGGATTTTTATCATTCGATGGATAACACATTTTGTTATCCGACGGATAGTCCTCATCATCTGTCGAGTCTACATCTGTCAGCAATCCATCTACCAAAATAGGTTCTAGTTTCTCCTTATTCTTTTTCCAGGCTTCATCACAAAAGGACTCAATTCCTTGAACCTTGGTGATTTGAGCATGAACATCTCTGGATGTTTTCCATGCTTTAATCACCTCCTGTTCACGATCGAGCTGCTTCTTTAAAATTTCTTCCTTTTTCAAGGACTCAGTTAATTCCTCCTTAGCAATTCTACACTCAATTTTTAGTTTCTCAAACTCAACAAACTGAGACTCAAGCACATTATTCCTCTCACTCAAAAACAAGTTGTTTTCTTTGATTTTAGCATTTTCTTTAGTGAGGGACTTAAGAGTAACACGCAAATGATACAATTTTGTAGACATGTCATTTATTGCATCATTACACTCAGCTTTAGATAAATGTGCAAGGTTTGTAGTAATTACCTGATTGCTTGAGGAACTTGTCTCTGTTTCATCAGACTTGGCCATAAGGGCTAGATTGACATAGCTGACATCCTCATCTTCATCCAAACCATCAGCTGCCCAGTCATTCTCTTGTGTAATAAAAGCCCTTTCCTTCTGTTTGAGTAGATTAAAGTATTTTTGCTTATAATCCACAGACTCAAATCTTTTCTTACTGGAATCTGACTTTCTACACTCATTTGCAAAATGCCCTGCCAAGCCACATTTGAAACACTTGAATTTTGATTTATCCACCATGTTTCTATTTGGCTTGGCAGCTCCAAAGTTCTTCTTGAACTTGAGCTTGGCAAATCTTCTTGAAAGGAATGCTAGGTGCTCATCAATGTCCTCCATGTCATCTTGACTCAAAGAATCTTCACTTTCTGTAGCTAGCCCTTTACCCTTGCTTTCACAGGCCTTTGAAGTTGATTCCACAGCTTCCATCTTCACTTCCTTCTCCTTTTCCAGTTCAGCAACTAGTGCAATGGATCCTCCTTTCTTCTTTCCTCTATCCATTCTTTCACCCTGCTCTATTTCAAGCTCATAGGTCTTCAGAATGCCATACAGTCTCTCCAAAGTAAACTCCTTATAATCTTGTGAGTTTCTCAATGAGACTGTCATTGGTTTCCATTCCTTTGGAAGAGATCTGAGAAATTTCAAATTGGAGTCTTTAGTCTGATAGACTCTTCCATGCAATTTAAGAGCATTTAGTAGCTTTTGGAATCTACTAAAAATGTCAGTGAGTGACTCACTTTCTTCATTGTGAAAATGCTCATATTGCTGAATCAGGAGCTGCATTTTATTTTCTCTTACTTGCTCAGTACCATCACAGATTATCTGTATTGTGTCCCAAACTTCCTTGGCAGTCTTGCAGTTGATGATGTTATCAAACATATCTGTATCAACACCATTGAACATAATGTTCATGGCCCTTTTATCTTTCCTGACTTGTTCAAGATCAGGATCAGACCATTCATGCCTTGGCTTTGGAACTGATGGTTCATTTCCTGTTGCAGCTCTCATTGGAACATGAGGGCCTCTTTCTACGCAGTCCATATAGGCCTCATCTTGAGAAAGCATATGAAGATGCATCTTTACCTTCCAATGATGGTAATTATCTTTATCAAGAAAAGGAATCTTGACTCCAACATCTTTCTTGTTCATCTTGCTGAATTGTTTTGATCTTTAAACTCTTTGTAGATTAAGAGCTTGCTCTGATACCAATTGTTAGTCCCTTAACAATATAGCAAGAATTACAGAAGGGGGGTTGAATGGAATTCTTTACCTTTTTCTTGAAATAAAAATGTTCAACTCGATTATAGATATATCTGTTTTGATTAGCACAATGCGGAATATAAACTTTAATGAATCAAAACAAGAGTAATTAAAAACAAGAGTCTTTAAAAACTTTCTGGTGGATTTAAACAATTCCACCAGAGATATATATTAATATATCGAGAGAACTCTGTGTGCAGAAATGGTCACAGCTGCTTATACAAGATAGAACAACTAAGAACACAGGAAATGCTAAAGATAGTGCTTACAAAGATTTCTCTGTGTTTGTTTCTAAGCTCACTTAGTTTTCTTAGTCACATTTTCTATTTGCTACTCTCTTGGTTTATATATTACCAAGATTACAAAGTCAAAACAACTGAATAAATATAAAATCTAACAGTCTTGATCTTTGCTGCTTTTCGTCCTCTATTACCCAGTTAAAGGGCTTCCACAGTGTGTTTGTATCCAATCTCGACGGCTGTGTGTCAGCTTTCACTGTTCAACTGATGTTTGAATCTTAATATTATCATCCGTCGACTTTCAGATCATCCGTCGATGACTTACTTGATCATCCATCGACTGCTATTTTGAACATCCGTTGAAAGTCATTTGATCATCCGTCGAAGCTTTGTTAAGCATCCGTTGATAGTCATTTGATCATCCGTCGAAGCTTTATTAGGCATCCGTTGATAGCTATTTTGGCACTTGACTTCATTTCACTTATACAGAATTACAAGACATTGCTTATGTACAGTTAATCAACCTATTCTGCATATCTAGTTAAAGTTAACATGACTTATATGCTACTACAAATTCTATACAAAGGTGCATACAACACTGTGCTACAAACTTATCATTACACAAGCTACTCAATCGATGGATAATAAATTACTCATCCATCGGTACTCAAACTGAGTTATCCGTCGGGACTATAATTCTTATCCGTCGAGTGCTACATTATTTCACTAAGTAAAATCTACTTAGATGTTTTGTTTAGGCAATCATCAAGTGCACAACATATTCACAACAAATATTATTTTGAATATTCATTCGAGGACTTATGACTCCGTTTATTCTATTTAATGAATATTATTTTGAATATTCATTCGAGGACTTATGACTTGGTTGATTTTATTTAATGAATATTATCTTGAATATTCATTTGAGGACTTTTGACTCCGCTTAATTATTAAATAATATTCTTTATTTTATTAAAGAATAATTTTTCGATAATCAAACTTATTTTCGATTATTCAAATAAAGATCGTACTTGCGCATAAGTATATCTTTGGTGATTTATTATTCATTTCAAGTATGAGTTTTAAAACTTCTACTTCAATTATTTTTATAAAGATTATCCTTATGGGAATATTATTTAAATAATAATATTCGATTATTTTCTAATATATTGGGACTGATTTATTTCATTAAATCAGTATTACTCCAAACATTCTTAAAAATGTTTTCGAGTCTTCAAAATGATTTTTAAAAGATTAGAGCGGATCCCAAAACTCATTTTTATATTTAAGATCTTCCTTTCGAAGGGGATTTAAATACTCGCTCAAAACCTGGGGGGATCCGGCTCAGTGGTGTATTTTACATTCGCAACAAGGTTGCTGTTTTGAGAAAACATCTTGATTACTTGCCCATCGTTCGGGAAGTAAGTTCATCTATTTGAGTCGGCATAAGCAACATGGGATCAGTGGGCGTCCATGAAAGTGTAAGTGGCTCAGTGGGAGTCCATCAAATGCGTAAGTGGCTGAGTGGCAGTCTAGCATAAGGTCCTATTGCGACCAGGGTGATGACCAGTGGGGAATTCGTCCATCTACTAGTAGAAAAGGTTACTTATTGGTATCTTTGCCTGATCAGCAAGATATCAGGTTTATGCCAAGGTTTTCTCCTTTCCAAATTCATTGGATATTGGAACTCTATTTATAATTTTCATAACAGAGGTTTTCAAGGAGTGTATGAAATGTATATATATATATATATAGGTGTATATATATATATCGGGACTTAATGAAGTATCTCATAACTTCATTCTTTCAAATGATATTTCAAAGATTGAATTTATTCAAGTCTTATCTTGTGGTCCCATCTATGGGATGAACTTTTGAAACTAATTATAACTTGAACAGTGGTAGTTCAAGTAGTATTCGGAAAAGATATAAGTATTTTGGAGTATCTTGTAACTTCATCTTTTCAACTTATATCTGGTTAATGATTATCTTATGCATGACAAAGATTTTCAGAAAAAAAAATGTTGAGACAAGGTTAGATATATGAGATCACCTTGTGTTAGGTCCCAATTTGTTTGTAGAAGGGGGGGGGGTTGAATGCAAACAATACCGTTTAATCGAATAAAATGCGGAATAAAATTGTGAAACAAAATTCAAGTTAAATAAAACTTTTATTAAACTTGAAAGGTGTTACAACTACAGTATCGGTTACAAGGGATTAATCTCAAATCAATTATTACAAATCTAGAATAAATTCGACATGAACTTTTTCTATTTTTGTAATTAAAAGATCAAATGCTAAATGCGATTTGAGATTAAGTTCTAGGGATTTTAATCCGCTAGATTGATACACAAGAACAAGATAAGTATTTCTAGTTGATTGGATTTAACTTTACTATCTAGAAATTGATCTTGAAGTTGCAGATGAGATGTAATATTTTTCTGCTCCTTTTTCTTTTTGTTCTTGAGTATGTTCTGTTTGATTGCTTATTTTATGAACTGGTCTTCTGCTTCTTTTAAACAACACAGCCGAGTAGATTGAATTGGAATGACAATCCTTTAAGCTTGTGAGACTTTCGGTAGGACAATGTTTACAACTAGCAAGACAATTAAAAATGAGCTAGCAAGACTTTCGGTATGACTATAGATTGTCATACCGATTGTCATATTAGTTCAAATAAATTGTCTTGCTGAATTAATAACAGATTTTAATCTAAACAGAAATTCTAATAAGACAATTATATGTATTGGCATGACTTTCGGTATGACTATCAATTGTCATACCGATTGTCATACTAGTTCAAATAAATTGTCTTCCTGAATTTAAGCAGATTTTAAACCAATTAAAATCTTGTAAATCCTTAATATTAATTCTAAATTAATTAATCAATTTAATTTAATTAATCAATAAATTAAACTTTGCAGATATAATTTATTTTCTTAATTAAATTATATGACTTAATTAATTAATAGAGAATTAATACTAACCTTGAGCAGCATCCATTCTTCTGACAATCTTCTGAAAGTCACTGAGACTTATGAATCAATTCCGCCACTTCAATGCTGACACTCGATGTACTGTCTGGTTCATGAGTGACTAACTTTGGTGACGTTTCTTCATGTCTTGACTTTGATATTCTGATTGAATCCTTGTAATAAATGATACCCTGACGAGATCTCTGTCACTTGATTAAATCCACGATCTTGATTTATATCACTGAGGCATGATCAAATTCTTGAACTTCTTCCAGTGAATCTTCAAGTCTGCAGATGAACAATGTTTCTTTATTCTTTGACAGATGTTACTTTGTGAGATCTCTCTGATGATAGATCCATTATTTACTTATTACATTCTTATTTGAGTTGAGTTAAATACTCGAATAAACGAGTAGGCTATGACATATGCCTTTCAATCTCCCCCTATTTGCTTGTTAGACAATAACAACAAATACCTAGAGGATAACTCAACTAACAAATAAGAAAAAGATATAAACAGTAATGTAAAGTAAATAGCAGAAAAGTTCTGGATTATATTTAACATTTTCCAGATTCCAAATGAAATTTACAAGTGAATACAAGATAGATGTTCCTCTAGCCTGAACATATAACTACATTAGACTATCTTGATTCATAAAGCTCTAATCATATTACATTGAGTTTTGAGCTAATTGACTTCAGTTGTCTTCTCTTCTGACTTCACCTTCTTCTAAATCTTGAAGCAATTCCTTGTCAAAGACACGATCCTTTTCTGAAGTGAAGCTTGCTGGTCTGACTGGTTGAACTCCAACTGACTTCAGCTTATTCTTGAGTTGATTGTATCTTTTAACATTCTTTTCACAATAAGCTTGAATCAAGTCAGCAGCTTGAGTCTTCAACATGGATGAATATCCAGCAGTTCTCAAATGATGTTCCATCCAGACCAGATGCTTAGCTGAGTAGTCTTTAAGAGATTGTACATCTAGCTGACAGATTTGAAGACAATCAGACTTAAAGAATCTCACCTGATGAGGATTGTTGACCACTTGAGGACTAGCCCTGCTGGCAAACTCTTTAAGCCTTTCTCGAAGAACTTCATTCAATTCTGAGCTTCTTTTGACTTTGTTTAAAAGAACCCAAATCTCTGACAAAGAACGATTCTCAAATAGATGAAGTGACACCTTGAATGATCCTTCACTCTGACAATATACAAAAATGCTCATCTCATTTAGGGATCTATCAAAAGCAGTTGTGATCCTTGAGACTTCAGTCTTGATAGCATTCATGTACATGTCATTGTTAGGATTTGAGATTTCCAGCTTGTCAAGAAGATGTAAGAACTGCCTATCATTGTTAGTGCTCAGCTGAGGCATATCAAGTACTCTCCTAGCTTCATCCCATTTTTCACCAATCTTTAGTCTGACATCTCTTCTCCTTTCTTGAGCCTTAATGTCATGAAGACGTTGCTTTTGAAGAGTTTCTGTTCTTTGAATGTCTTTTCTCATGTCAATGATCTGAGAGACCTTCTTGAGTTCAGCTTCTTTTCTTTTCATCTCTGACTGCTCCTTCTGAAATTCTTTCTCAAACATAGGATCCACTTGAGCTTCTTCTTCCCATTCTCCAAAATCACTTTCCTCTTCAGCTTCAAATAACCCATCTTTATCTTCCTGAACTGGTTCAGTGGGAATGTCAAAAATATCAAAGTCATCCTGTTCTCCACTGTAGTAGACATCATCAACCTTTCCTTTGTTTCCAGCAGAGGTATCGTTTTCTTTCCCTTTGGCACTACTCCCTTTCTTCTCCCCCTTAGTTGAGGGATCCTCTACTGACCTTCCTTTGGAACCTCCATCACCTCCAGAGCCTGATCCTCCACCAGACGGTCCTTCAAAATAAGTTCTTTGTTCTTCATTAGGGCAATGAGAATTCTTGATCATGAAATATAGGTGCTTCATCCCTTCATTGAGATGTTCCATGCCCGTCTCTATCTTTAGAAATCTTGAGGAGTCCAGTGAATGATTCATCTCAACGAGGTCTTCAAGAGAAGTCATTCTTGTGTGTAGAGAGCAGAAGTTGGATATGTCATCAGCTGATAAAGTTGGAGTGTCCTGAATAGAATTGAGCTTTGGTATTACAGTGGTCTTTAGATCTGAGATGTCATTCCTTATTATTGCAAGCTGATTGTTGACAGAGGTGGAAGAAGAAGACCGTTCAACCACTTGTGCTTTGAATGCTTGAGCTTCAGCTTGGCTTTTAGCAAGTTCTTCTTTTAGGGCAGCAATCTGAGCTAACAGGTTTACAGTATCAGTGTCTGTGTGTGCTCTCACCTGAATTTCACTCGTGTTTGGTTCACTCACCTCACGTGCATGTGTTTCTCTCAATATAATTGCTCGTGAGGAGTCTTCCTGTTGCTGTTCTTCTGTACCTGCATTAAAAATCACCCTAGCCTCTTCAAGAGAGGTCAGTGGTGGTGCAATGGGAATTCGCGAGTCCCGATCCTCAGTCAAACCTATCATTTCATGTGAAATAGATGTCTGAATTGCTTCAGGGATAGATTGACCGAGTTGCCCTCCACTTTCTCCAGATAAATCTGCGAGTGGAGAATCCCTTGAGGGAGCCAGAGGTGTTGGATCTGGGAGGGGAGAAAATGACTCTATTAAAGATGGCGGAGAGTCAGATTTTCCCTCTGAAGCATGTGACTGCTCTTCTGCCGTAACTATGGCAGGCACTGTAACCGACTCTACATGCACTCCTCGCTGTGTGTCCTGAGTATGATCTGGGGAAGTGTATGGTTCCATTGTGAGTAATGGAATTGTGCTTGACTCAGTACAAGATGCCATGGCCCTATGGCGAATTTTAATAGATGCATCCTGTTGAGAGAATGCCTCTAGTAACTGTTCATTGGCCATTTCAAAGTCCATGTCCTGTTGGGAGGACAAGGATGGGCTTTCAGATGCCTCAGAATATGTTCTTCTTTTCTTAGGAGGAGGCAGAGCTGAGGGTTCACTCATATTTAACAATGTACTACATCCTAGTAATCTCCTGGGTAACATTTTAGACAGTGGGGGAGAGGTTGAGATAGAATGGACTCTGTGTTTGGCTCTATGACCTGGGATTGAAGCTGTGGTTCTACAACTTCATGGTCAGCCCTATCAACCACTGGGGGTCTTTCAACAGAAGTAGGAAGAGAGTGAGAGTGAGGAATTACTACCTGTAATGGAAGAGCCTGGGTGGCTTGAACCACTGGAGGTTGAGGTTGCTGTTCATGGCCGGGAAGATTGAAAATAGGTAAAGGAATATAAGTGGCCATGAAAGCAGATACAAGTACTGGAACTTGCATGAATTTGAAGGTTGTGTCTTGGCGAGTGTAAATCTTTTTGCTAACTGGAAGGGGTTCGGTTACTGCAGAGTTAGCAAAAAGGGCTTTGTGTTCAGGTGTGAGAAGATGATCTGCTATAAGCATGAGAAAACGAGCATAGTAACATGATACCCTACGATTTGTAGAATGATCACGTAAAGCAGAAGTTAGACGTCTCAAGAGAATGGGAAAAAGTAGTTTGCCAAAATTGATCCTTTGATTGAAAATAACCGCAAGACCAATATACTGCAGAGTGGAAGTGATGTTATGAAAATTGGATTTTGTGCAGTTGGCAAATACTTTGGAAAGTGTATCGAAGAAAATATCCCATTCAGACACCAAATTTGATTTAGAAAGTTTGGTTAAATTGATCACCCCCTGATAGTGAATAGCATTGAAAAAATTTGTGATATCATTTTCAGAGGGTAAATTACAGAAATTGTCTAGTGGAAAATTTAACGCACGATTGACGACTGTTTCATCAACTACATACTGTGTGTTTGCGACGGTGAATGAAAAAGATTTTGAATCATCGGCCACAGTAGAGGTTGTGCAAATCAGTCTAAGTAGATCGACGTTTAAAATCACATTTGATTTAATAGCAGAGCTAACAATCGAATGGTCATTTAAAAATCTAATCCATGGCTTAAATTTTTCAACATCACATTTTTCCGGATTAAAATAACCAACCTGATTATGCGCGACAATTTGGAAATTGAGAGCCATTTAAAATAATAATAAGACACACGCTTTTCAGAATTTTAAGAATAATATTAAGAAAATTCGAATTTAATAAATTAATTTAATAATTCGAATTAAATTAATTATAATCGAAAAATTTAGACAAAAATGTATCTCGTTAAAATTCTTAACTCACAAACGCAGTTTGGAAAAACCAAAAGACACAAATCAGAAATTAAAATTAAAAATAAGAAAGTTCAAAATCAACAAACACAAATTGAATTTGAAGGGGCAAACTGATTTTTATTTGTTTTTGTGTGTTTTTTTTTTTTAATAAAAATCCAACAGCACCTCTGTATATATATACTTGTACGTATATATCACAAAGTGATGAATCAGTTTGCTGAGTAAAAACTCGAGCAAGGAAAGAGCAGTTTGTTGGTTTTAGTTCGAAGAGAGAGAAGAGAGAAAACTGAAGAGAAAAAAAAACTGTTCGAATTTTTTGAGAAGAAATGAACTGATGAAAAATGGTTTAAAACAATACAAACACACGCTTTTATATTACAGCTGGTATGACAATCCGGGATTGTCATACGGATTGTCATACCAGGCAAAAGAAGGAAAAGAAATAATATATATGTTTATAACTGGCAAGACAATTGATAGTCATACCGATTGTCTTGCCAGTATAAAACTGTACTGAATAATATAATAAACAAAATTTAAACTGAAATGACTTTCAGCAAGACAATTTCAATTGTCTTGCCGATTGTCATATCAGCTTTAAACACAGAAACACACACATTTATAAATTTATAAAGACTTATATAACTTAGTAAAAATATCAGAAAATATTTACAAAATAGTAAAACTGAAATACAGACCTATAATATTTACAGAAACAAAGACAATATATCAGAATTTATTATTTTTATTCCAAAAATAGATTTCTATTGAATTTTAGCAAATAAAATTCATAGAAAAATATTTTTAGAGAAAATAAAATATTCTGAGATATTTTAAATTAACAAGAAGGGAAAATAAAACAGATAAGATACTATAAATTACATAGAATTAAGCAAGAAATATGATAAAATGATAACATAAATTTGCAAATGAATTTTTCATTTATGAAAAATTCATTTGTAAATTCATTCAAGAACAGATCTCATATATTAACTAAATTAATCACTAAAACTATTCAACATGCCCAATTTACCAACTAATCTGGTAAATGTGGATTCGTCAAGTGGTTTAGTGAAAATATCTGATATTTGTTCTTCTGTTGGAACAAAAAATAGTTCAACAGTACCATTCATGACGTGCTCTCTAATAAAATGATACCTGATGTCAATGTGCTTTGTCCTCGAGTGCTGCACAGGGTTGTTGGTGATGGCTATTGCACTTGTGTTGTCACATAAAATAGGAATCTTGTTCAATACAGAGCCATAGTCTCGTAGTTGGTTCCTAATCCACAAGATCTGAGCACAGCAGCTTCCAGCAGCAATATATTCAGCCTCGGCCGTTGAGTTGGAAACTGTTTGTTGTTTCTTGCTGTACCATGAGACTAGCCTGCTTCCTAGGAATTGACAACTTCCTGAGGTGCTTTTCCTATCAACAACACTTCCTGCATAATCTGAATCTGTATATCCGACAAGGTTAAAACCAGATTCTTTAGGGTACCAAATACCTAGATTTGGTGTTCCCTTAAGATATCTTAAGATTCGTTTAACAGCAACGAGATGAATATCTCTAGGATCCGCTTGGAACCTTGCACATAAATATGTAGCATACATAATATCTGGTCTACTTGCAGTAAGATAGAGTAACGAGCCAATCATACCTCTGTAGCTTGTGACATCTACCTTAATGGAGTTTTCACATGGTCCAAGCTTGACAGCTGTAGTTGATGGAGTCCTTGCTGATGCAGAATCCTCTAGATTGTACTTTTTGAGGAGTTCCTTGAGATACTTGGATTGACAAATAAATGTTCCATCTAACCTTTGATTTACTTGTAATCCAAGAAAGAACTTCAGCTCTCCCATCATGCTCATTTCAAACTTGCTGTGCATTAACTTAGCAAATCTCTTACAGAGATTATCATTAGTAGACCCAAATATTATATCATCCACATAGACTTGGACTAATATAGTATCCTTCTTATGTGTTTTAGAAAAGAGAGTTTTGTCTATGACACCTCTAATAAAGCTATTTTCAATAAGAAATTCAGAGAGAGTGTCATACCATTTTCTTGGAGACTGTTTTAGCCCATAGATAGCCTTGAAAAGAAAGAAGACAAAATCCAAATGATCTGGATCTTCAAAACCAGGAGGTTGCTCTACATATACCTCTTCATCCAGCTTTCCATTCAGAAAGGCGCTCTTGACATCCATTTGATAAACTTTAAAGTTTGAAAATGCTGCGAATGCCAGAAATATCCTAATGGCCTCAAGTCTAGCCACTGGAGCATAGGTTTCATCATAATCAATGCTTTCAGCTTGAGAATACCCTTTAGCTACCAGTCTTGCCTTGTTTCTTGTAACCACACCATCTTCATCTAGTTTATTCCTGAATACCCACCTAGTACCAACAGCTTTCTTGTGTACAGGCCTAGGTACCAGTTTCCAGACTTGTTGACTTTCAAACTGATTGAGTTCATCTTGCATAGCAATCACCCAATCTGGATCAGTCAGTGCTTCTTCAATTTTCTTAGGTTCCATCTCAGAAAGAAATCCTGAGAACAGACACTCATTTTGAGTAGCACGTCTAGTTCTGACTCCAACATCTGGATCACCAATAATCAACTCAAAAGGGTGAGCTTTATTCCAGACAGTCTGTCTTGGAAGATTTGATCTTGATGATTCGCCTTGAAATTCATTGTGATGTTGTGTCCTACTAGATGATCCTTCAGCATCTCCCCCTGAGTTGTTGCCATGTTGACTTGAAGATTCTCCGTCAGTAGCAGTGGTATCTCCATTGTTGCCAAAGTTTCCATCACTATTACCTTGAGTATCATCAGGATTAACATGTTCTTCACCAGCAACAACCTCAGGTTCTTGACCATGTTCTGATTCTGAATCTGACGTATCATCAAACTTCAGTTTCTCAGAAGGATCTTCAGTTTGGATACTAGGGAGTTTAGTGTCATCAAATGTAACATTGACACTTTCAGTTACTTTGTGTTGATCAATGATATACACTCTATATGATCTTCTTCCATATCCAACAAAAATACCCTCATATGCCTTTGCCTCGAACTTACCACGACGATCATCTCCATCCTTGAGCACGAAGCATCTGGCACCAAATACATGAAAGTATTTGATAGAAGGTTTCTGTTCATTCAAAATCTCATAAGGAGTTTTCATGAAGTCTTTGTTGATTAGAGTTCGATTCTGAGTATAACATGCAGTATTGACAGCTTCAGCCCAAAAGTACATTGGAAGACCTGATTCACTTAACATCGTTCTTACAGCTTCAATCAATGTACGATTCTTCCTTTCTACCACTCCATTTTGCTGAGGGGTTCTAGGAGCTGAAAATTGTCTGGTAATCCCTTTGTCTGTACAGAATCCATTGAGAAGTGCATTCTTGAATTCTGTTCCATTATCTGACCTTATTGCTCTAACAGGGACGTTAGAATCTAACTCAATCATCTTGATATGATCAATCACAACTTGTGGTGTTTCATCCTTAGAGTGAAGAAATAAAACCCACGTATACTTGGAATAGTCATCAACTATCACAAGACAGTAACACTTCTTTGACATAGAAAGGATATTAACTGGACCAAATAAATCCATGTGCAATAATTGCAGAACACCAGTTATGGAAGATGTGTCAGTGCCTTTGTGACTTGCTTTCTTTGACTTTCCTTTCTGGCAAGCCTCACATAGTCCTTCTGGAGAGAATTCCAGCTGAGGCAGACCTCTTACCAATTCTCTTTTGACAAGAGAATTCATTGTTTTGAAATTGAGATGGGAAAGTCTCTTGTGCCATAGCCAACTCTCATCTGACGATGCCTTTGCATAGAAACAATTGACTTCAAGATTGCTTCCAGAGTTCATGTCAGCTACGAACAGATTTCCTTTCCGGATTCCCATTAAGGAGGGTTTTTCACTTTTCTTGTGCAGAATCTGACACTTCAGCTTGTCGAATAAAACATTGTAGCCGTTGTCACAGAACTGACTAATGCTAAGCAGATTGTGTTCAAGTCCTTGCACAACATATACATTTTCAATGATAACATTTCCAGCTAGCAAACAGCCATATCCCTCCGTTAAACCTTTGCTGTTATCTCCAAAGGTAACCACTGGGCCAGCTTTCTCAACCACATTTGATAGCAGGGCTCTATCTCCGGTCATATGTCTTGACGATCCGCTGTCAAGAATCCACACTACCGGTTGTACCTGTTTAATGCCCTGCAATACAAATGGATTAGAACTTCTTCGGAACCCAAGCTTGGCTGGGTCCGGCATACTTGTAAAATTGGCCTTTATCAGGCAAAACAACATTCTTAATTTCAATATTCTCAACGTTCTCAATGACTGAACATTTGACCTTGTGAACAGCCTTGACAAATTTATGGTTAGGCTTAGGCACAAATGTCTCCTTTCTAGCTTTAGGAGGACTAGCAGTCTTAGACCTATCATGCTTTCTATTATTCACATGATGACGAGGAGTAGTCTTATCATTAGAAACATGCTTACCATTAAAATAAGCAAACAACAGATTAAAAGCACAAGACATACAATCAGGAACACCACATGCTTTATGAGAAGGATTAACAATAGGCAACTTATGCATGTTAGACATGGCATTTGTGTTATCCAACTCATGTGTGTCTGAGTTAGTCTCAGTTGCTTTCACAACCTTGACTGGAACTTTTGACACACTTGACTTGGAGACAGCTTTCCCATTAGCATTATCTTCAGCACGGATTTCTTCTTGAATAATAAAAGAGGTCTCATCAAATGGTTCAGCAATTGATTCTTTATAGAGGGGTTCATCAACACCCTTAAGCACATGTGGTACTTCCCTGCCTTTAGCACATACATGAGGAGGGGAGTTTATGCCTAATTTTCCAATAGCAGCATTGTAATCAGAACCTATTCCATGTGTTTGATTAACAGCTTGCTTATTGTAAAACTCTTTGGACTTCGAACAAGAATTAAAGTAAGCTTTAACCTTAGCCTCAAGACCGGTGATCTTGTCTTTGAGAATAGTTTCGAGTTGTCTATAACAGTCAACTCTATTCTCTAGAAAACATACTTGTTCTTTTAGTTTATCTTGATTAATGTGCACAAGTCTTAATTCATTGACCTCTTTCTCAATGTCTTTGATTTGTTGATTTAACAATTCATTATCACGACGAGCACAATCTAAGGAACCTCCTAGATGATAAACTAATTCAGCATCAGTAAATTTTACCTCTTTTCTTGACGATGAGGTGCTTGCATTACTAGCCATGAGAGCAAAATTCCCAACTTCTTCATCTTCACTGTCAGTATCATCCCAGCTTCTTCCCTTTGCCAGGTACGCCCTTTCAGATTTACTCTTTTGATTAGAATCGTAAGAGTTCTTCCTAGCTTGTTTTGGCTTCCTGCATTCTGTGGCAAAGTGTCCCAACTCATTACAGTTGAAGCATCGAATGGTGCTTCGATCAACCATCCCTGTTTTATACCCACCACTGCTGGTGTTAGAGGATGAAGATCCACCTTTCTGGAATCTGTTGTAGTTGGACTTGTACTTGAACTTGGGATTCCTTTTGAATCTGACATTTGAGAATCTCTTAACAATCAGGGCCATTGACTCATCCTCCAATTGCTCCAGTTCTTCCAAGGAATAATAATCATCTCCTGATTGATTTGTAGTAGGAGAATCAAATTCTGCTACTATCACATTATCTTCAACCTTGGAAGACTGTACCATTCTTTCTGACTGTTGAGATTGTTGTTGATATTGTGGTTGTTGTTGTTGTTCATCAGCTATTAGAGCAGTAGACGTGTTGACCACTCTTCCTTTCCCGTAAACTTCCTTCTGCTGAATCTGCTCCAACTCATAAGTCTTTAACACACCATAGAGCCTTTCCAAAGAAATCTCACTCAGATCTCTTGCTTCTCTTATGGCAGTGATTCTATGTTCGAGATGAGTTGGCAGTGTTAAAAGGAACTTTTTGTTGACCTCCCTGATGGAATAGTATTTACCATTAATGTTCAGGTTGTTGATCAATGCATTGTACCTCTCAAACACTTCAGTGATTCCTTCTCCTGGATTGGATTTAAAGTATTCATACTCAGAGGTTAGGATTTCTAGTTTGTTCTCCCTAACTTCCTCTGTGCCTTCATTAATAATCTCAATAGTTTCCCAGATATGTTTGGAATCTTTACAATTCATCACATGTCTATTCATCAGGGGATTAAGGGAATCTACTAAGATTAATTGAAGGCTAGCATCCAGGGAAGCTTCTTCTATTTCAGCAGGAGAGAAGTCCTCAAGATCCTTCACATAAGTTCTCGCTTTGGTGATCACCACATCATTTTCTATTACCTCTGGTTCCATAACCATAGGAATTTTTGGACCCTTCTTCAACACTTGCAAATATTTGGGATTAGCAACCTGTAAAAACAGTAGCATCTTCTTCTTCCACATAACATATATTTCTTTATCGAAAAGTGGAATTTTAACGGTTCCAACTTTTTGTGTAGTCATTATGAATTTTTTGAGTGAATAAAAAATTCAAGAAGTGAAAGAAACACAAAAGTCTAGGATCTAGATTTGTACGTTAATCAGAAGGCTCTGATATCAATTGTTAGGTCCCAATTTATTTGTAGAAGGGGGGGGGTTGAATGCAAACAATACCGTTTAATCGAATAAAATGCGGAATAAAATTGTGAAACAAAATTCAAGTTAAATAAAACTTTTATTAAACTTGAAAGGTGTTACAACTACGGTATCGGTTACAAGGGATTAATCTCAAATCAATTATTACAAATCTAGAATAAATTCGACATGAACTTTTTCTATTTTTGTAATTAAAAGATCAAATGCTAAATGCGATTTGAGATTAAGTTCTAGGGATTTTAATCCGCTAGATTGATACACAAGAATAAGATAAGTATTTCTAGTTGATTGGATTTAACTTTACTATCTAGAAATTGATCTTGAAGTTGCAGATGAGATGTAATATCTTTCTGCTCCTTTTTCTTTTTGTTCTTGAGTATGTTCTGTTTGATTGCTTATTTTATGAACTGGTCTTCTGCTTCTTTTAAACAACACAGCCGAGTAGATTGAATTGGAATGACAATCCTTTAAGCTTGTGAGACTTTCGGTAGGACAATGTTTACAACTAGCAAGACAATTAAAAATGAGCTAGCAAGACTTTCGGTATGACTATAGATTGTCATACCGATTGTCATATTAGTTCAAATAAATTGTCTTGCTGAATTAATAACAGATTTTAATCTAAACAGAAATTCTAATAAGACAATTATATGTATTGGCATGACTTTCGGTATGACTATCAATTGTCATACCGATTGTCATACTAGTTCAAATAAATTGTCTTGCTGAATTTAAGCAGATTTTAAACCAATTAAAATCTTGTAAATCCTTAATATTAATTCTAAATTAATTAATCAATTTAATTTAATTAATCAATAAATTAAACTTTGCAGATATAATTTATTTTCTTAATTAAATTATATGACTTAATTAATTAATAGAGAATTAATACTAACCCTGAACAGCATCCATTCTTCTGACAATCTTCTGAAAGTCACTGAGACTTATGAATCAATTCCGCCACTTCAATGCTGACACTCGATGTACTGTCTGGTTCATGAGTGACTAACTTTGGTGACGTTTCTTCATGTCTTGACTTTGATATTCTGATTGAATCCTTGTAATAAATGATACCCTGACGAGATCTCTGTCACTTGATTAAATCCACGATCTTGATTTATATCACTGAGGCATGATCAAATTCTTGAACTTCTTCCAGTGAATCTTCAAGTCTGCAGATGAACAATGTTTCTTTATTCTTTGACAGATGTTACTTTGTGAGATCTCTCTGATGATAGATCCACTATTTACTTATTACATTCTTATTTGAGTTGAGTTAAATACTCGAATAAACGAGTAGGCTATGACATATGCCTTTCACCTTGCAACGATATTTTTATACAGTTATAAACTGGAACTCTGTGTATATTATACATGTCAGAGGATTTCAAAGATTGTGAAAAGTATATATATATATATATATATACTGAATATTTTGCGACGTGGTCACATTAAGATATCAAACTTGGTTCATTTCTTCTTGACGAAGAATTTCATGAGTACTATGGGAATGCGCATATATTGTTAATTATTATACATATTATTTCGGTGGGCTTGTTGCTCACCCTTGCTTTCTTCTTCATCACACAACAACAGATAGAAAAGATGAACAGGACCAAGCTTCCAATTCGCCAGCGGTTGAAACGTTCCGCAGTTTTCTGGAAGCATTGATGCCGCCGTAGCTGAGGTAGGAACTACCAATAGGCTAGGCTTCAACTATTGATGAACCAGACTTATGTATATTATGATTTGTAATAATGGCAAAGAATATGTAAATTATTCAGAAACCCTTTTGAGGTGAAATGGTTTATAATAGTGGAATAAAATGACTTGTGTTATTTTTGGTTTTCATCTCTGAGACTATAACTTGTGGTGTGTGTGTGTATATTGTGGGGTCACAGTACGCAGCAGTTGGTTGATTGTTAAGGTTAAGTATTATTAAGGGAAATGAAACTTGTGACAACCCGGATCCCTGACCCCGGATCTGGGGGTGTTACACTCTCTGCCAACAAGAGCGAATCATTCGACTCGCTATTCTTTTTATAGAGAGTCGAAAGAAGAAATAATTTGTTTTCTTCTTCCTATTTTTCTTCATCATCAGCTTTGTCCGGCTTCTTAGCCAAGGATAAAAGCTGTTGATGTTAGGTTTAGTAGCTTAGGACAGTCTTGTAATGTTCTGATGTAAATTTCAATTTCATGAATGTATTCTCTTAATATATTAATGGAATTTTATATTTTTGCAAGATTTTGTCTCTGAGATATTTTGCAATTCTATTGCATTGTTAAATCCTGATATATCCATATTCTGATGACCATTTTAATTGATGATATAAATTAAGTTCTGATTCTGAAATGTCGGTACTTGTTTACTTGCTTTATTTTTTGGTCATTCTCATATTTAATATTTTTCCAGAAAATGGGTTTTGCAGTAAAAATGATTAAAAAAAGTGGGAACAGTTTAAATTTTGAATTAAAACTGACTTACCTCAATTAATGGGATTACTTGGTAAGTGGAACGGTTTTTTCCTTGAAAAACTGCATGTGATACGTAATGATTACTATTTTCCCGTGCCCATTAACTATTCATTATTGCTGCATGTTTGACAGGTGTCCAACGGTTATTTTTTTAACCATGTATAAGTAAGAGAGAGAGAAGATTATACAATCTTTTATTTACTTTTACACTTAATCTCTCTTTCTTTACTTTTACTCTCTCTCATCTCCTGACGTTGGTTTTCATACAGACATTTTATCAAATACCTTACAGGCAACCCTAATTCTCAACTTTTTCTCATGGCACCAAAGGATTTGATCATAGATGGAGCCAAGTTCGTTCCCAATAACTATGCTGCAATCCTAAATCATGATGAAGCTCCATCTGAGTTGTATTTTGTGCAAGATCTTCTTGCACACAGCGAAATTGGGTATGCATTGACCCAGCCTTCAGTCTTTTCAAGCCAACAAGTTCTGACGTTTTGGCGGACTGGGCATTTTGATAATGGTGGTGCAACTGGTACTCCCAGCATTGTTTTTGAAGTCAATGATGATGAGTATGTGGTAACTCTTGGAACAGTTCGCAAGGCTTTACATTTACCAGAAGGCTGCATTTTCTCAACACCGGAGGAACCAGCTCTACAGCAGCTCATGGCCAATTTGGGGTATGAGCAGAGTTTGGCTAAGCTTGGACAGTTGAAACGAGCACATATCAGAAAGGAATGGAGCTTTTTCTTCGACTGCATCACTAAAGCCTTCGGGAATAAGTGTTCCAACTTTGATGCCATTCCAATAATGAGTCAGCACATCGGGTATGCTATTATTAACCAAGCTCATTTTGATTTTACAAGTGTTGTGCTAGGTTTTATAGGGGATAGGATGATAGATGATAGGAATGCTGTCTACTTTGCTAGATTCTGTCAGCTTATATATAATCTTTGTTGTGCTGATGAACCCCAACCTACCACTGACTTATTTCCACCCTTTAAACTTGCAAAACGGACTTCTAATGACTTGGTAAATGCTGACCTTAAGAAAATGGTGGTTAAACCTTTACAGATTCCTTAGTCTGTAAAACAAATCCTGGTAAATGCTGATCCTCAAACCTATAGATCTGTTTATCCTGATGTTCAACCTACCACCACATCCCAAACACCACACCAACCATCAGAACATACCACACATACATCTATACCTCAACCCACTCTCAGAACATATCTCAAAACTTATCTCACACCTTCACAGACAGCTCAACCTTCATCCTCAGCACCTACTGTGAAGCCTTTATCTTCCAAGCCCAAGAGGAAAAAGACTGTTCCTCAGACACCACAGAAGAGAAGGAGGATTGTTCTGAGAGATGAGTCAGACAGTGAGGAATAGGTTTCTGCATTAGAACCTGTTGTTAAAGAAGCTGAGAAGGTCCCTTCTCAGAAGGATTCTGGAATTGGTCGATCTAAGCTTCTCAAAAGGCTTAGAAAAATGACTTCTGTTGAACCTCCCAAGGAATCCCCGCCTTCAAAGAGATACAATAAACAGAGAGCTAAAAGGCCAGCTTCGGATGATGAGGAAGCAGCAGCTAAGGAAGGAGATCAGGAATCTCTGATCTCAAAAGAACCAGAATTTGCTGAAGCTACTGCATCTCTCTCTTCATTGTCCCCAACTCAGGAAGCTGCTACAGATAAGTCAAACACACCATCTGTGTCTCCTGTACATGAAACTGTATCTCCTGTAAACCCAGGCACAAGTGCTGAAATTGATATTCACAACCTGGTTGTGCCTGAGGTTCTCTACTTAGAAGCTCCAACAATAATTAATCCATCAACAACACCTTTTCCTGATGCTACTCAAACTCCAGAATTGTCTACAACACCTTCTCTGCATCTAGATGATGATGATCAGAATATAGGTGAGCATTAGGATATGGTTGCTGATCAGAACTTGGAAACAGATCAGCACTTATAGGATGATGTTGAAGCCTCAATTGCTTCTCATACTGTTATTTTATCAGAAGATGCTGATTCTGTCAGTTCTGATGCTTCAAATGCTGATGATACTGGTGATGCTGCTATTAATGCAGATGCTGATGAAGCTGGTCCTTCAGGACATGCATCTCAACAAACTGTTCATAAATCTGAACTAGTTAAGAAGTTTATTACAAGAGCAGCACCAGTACCTTGGAGTGAAACTCCTAGAGGATAGGAGTGGACTAAGGAATGGAACTCGGTTACCTTTGTTCCATCTGCAAAGATTCTTGCTGAGCACTTGGCAAAAGCTGATGAAATGTTAATTAATGATGATTTCAAGACACAGCTTCGAGTCACTGCATTGAGTACTAGACATCTTCAAGGTCTCCATTCAACAACTCATGCAGAGTTACATAAAATTAAGGAAGAATTGCTCAAGCAAGAAACGACTCAGAAACTGGATAAGAAAAAATTCTTCCAACCTACCTTTGACAGAGTTGCTTACATTGAGAAGACCCAAGAGAAGCAACAGTCTCAGATTGATGATATTTTGAAAAGTCAAGCTTCTCAGCAATCTCAACTCGATGAAATCCAAGCCTCAGTGGAATTGCTTGTCTCTCTTCTCTTACCTGGTGATGCCAAAAAGGGGGAGAACGTAATTAAGTCCAAATGCAAAACTATTAAGACACTGTAAGGGAAGGATGATGAAAAAGATGACCAGGGAAACTCTGGAATGGGTGGAGGTCATGGTCAAGGTAGAAGTTTCTCATCAAGAAGAGCTGAAATTACAAGTCACAGGACAAGTTCTGATGCTGGAAAAAGAATTACTTCTGCTACTGGTAAAAGGATAAGTTCTGATGAACTTTTGGATCTTGATGAAGAAATATCAAGACAGTTATTTCTAAAAGAAAATCCAGGAATGGACTTGGAAAGTCTGATGGAAGAAGAAGCTAGACTTAAGTCATAAAAAGTCAATTCTAAATCTGAAGCTTTTGTTGGTAAAAAGAAACTTCCAAAGGCCAAAGGCATTGTGATAAAAGAAAGAACAAATCTTGAAGCAACCAAGGCTAAATCACAATTGCAGATAGATCCAAGGTCCAAGGGCAAAGAGAAAGTTGGTGAAATTATCAAGGTTTATGTGCCTCCTGTGGATGAAGAAATTACTGTTGAAGATGCTGATCTTGCTCTGACTTCAAGAAAAATTTCTAAGGCAACCTCTGACATGGCTGAAGTTGTTCAGAGTAAAGATATAGTTAGTTCCGATATTTCAAAGAAGTAAGTAACCTCTGACATAGCTCAAGTTAACTTGATATCAGAAGATAAATCAAAGGAAACCTCTGATATTGCTCATGTTAAACCTTCAAAGATACTCCTACCAGGATTCACCAAAGCCAAACAGACTCAACCTTTGAAGACTGTTGTAAGTGATTTTGAAGCAAGAGTGGTTACTGGAAAGGAAGCAAGAGATAAATCTGGATTGGGTAGTGCTGATGAAAGAAGAATACAGAACACAACCAATGATCCAACTTCCTTAAGTGAACCAGGTATTGGAGCAACTCCTGAAAGATTGAATCAACTAGAATCTGTACAGATGGTTTACCATACCTACTTGAGAGAACACATCTTATTGTACTTCATGACAGATGGTGGGGTTTATCATATAAGGGAAAATGCCATTCCACTGAAGTATTTTGAAGAATTGGAATATGTATTATTCTTACTTCAAGTGAATGACAAAATAACAGAAAGTGCTGCAAACTATTTGAAGAGTCAAATTCAGAAACAGAAAAGGCTTTATTCTGTTAAGTCTAACAGCATATATCTTCCAAAGTACAGAGATCACAAGGGTGATATTGTTGAGATGAAGCCTAACTCTGCTAAGATTATAACTACCTTTCTGGGTTACAAGGCTCTGGAATTCAATCTTGAGTCTGACAAGGCATATTTGATCAGACTGGATCAGGACATAAGAAAAGCTAAAATTAATGATCTCAGGGCTGCAATCTTTCAAACTGGTGAAGTTTCCGCAGAACTTAAAGATGCTAAAAGTAGGATGATTGATGAACTCAGATATGCTGAGAAATGTTTGTTAAAGAACTATCTCAGAACAACTCCTGACATCAGAGAGATTAGAAAGTGAAGCCAAGTCAAGATCTACAACTGCTCAAATTCTGATATGTATACAGACTGAAGTTGTTATCAGAAGTTAAAGTTGGTAAAGCTTTAAGGACTGTAAGTTGTAGTTATCTAGTCAAATTCTCATGCATTTGTACTTAATGTTTTTGACATCATCAAATATCTGTTAAACTTGTATATTATGCTAATTTACAAGTTGGGGGAGATTGTTAGATATATTTGATAATGTCATGTCTAATATGATTTATGTTTAGTTTTTCAGATCTTACTTAAACAGGACAAATCAGTACTTAACTGAAATCAGCACTTATACTGAAGTCAGAACTTAAGTCATCAGTACTTAAGGTTCAGGAGATATTTATTAGAAGATAATATTAGGACTTAAAGGAAATATTCAGATAAGGAAGGCAGCTGATTTACAGGAAGAGATGATCTAGACAAATGTAAGAAGAGATATGCATGAAGAAGGAATTCCGTGAAGAATGGAATACTTGGAAGAAAAGATATCTGATTGATATATTTTAGGAAGCAGAATTATATTCCATATCAAGTAGCGATTATCTTGTAACTGTGTAGTATATAAACACAGACATAGGGTTTACACTATAAGTGTTATCATTATCGAGAAGATTATTCATTATAACCCTATCAGCTCTCGTGATATTTGTTCATCACTGAGAGAGGACAGTTCCATACTGTAACAGAGTTTATTGTTTTGAATAAAGTTTGTTTTCTGTTACTTGAGTTATTAGAGTTCAATTTGATTGTGCTATACACTGTATTCACCCCCCCCCCCTCTACAGTGTGTGTGTGACCTAACAAAGTGGATATCCAACAAAAATTCCTTCATCAGCTTTTAGATCAAATTTGGATAGATGTTCAGGATGAGTCTTAAGAACAAAACACTTGCATCCAAATACATCAAAATACTTCAGATTTGGCTTCTTTTTCTTCACCATTTCATGTGGTGTCTTTCCATGCTTGTTGATAAGTGTTGCATTCTGAGTAAAACAAGCAGTCTGCACAGCTTTAGCCCAAAAATAGGTTGGTAACTTTGCTTCATCGAGCATAGTTCGTGCAGCTTCAATAAGAGTTCTATTCTTTCTTTCAACAACTCCATTTTGTTGTGGAGTTCCAGGAGCAGAGAATTCATGCTTGATTTCATGGTCTTTGTAGAACTCTTCCATAATCAAATTCTTGAACTCAGTGCCATTATCACTTCTTATGATTTTCACAGAGTCTTTAACCAATTTATCCAGTTGTTTGACATGATCAATCAAGGTAGATGCAGTCTCACTTTTTGTGTGTAAGAAATACACCCATGTGTATCTGGTGAACTCATCCACTATGACCATGGCATATTTCATCTTTGTAATAGACATGACATTCACTGGACCAAATAGATCAACATGTAGTAGGTGATAAGGCTCAAGAATTGAAGATTCAATCTTGCTCTTGAATGAAGATTTTCTTTGTTTTGCCTTTTGACAGGAATCACAAAGGCCATCAGGAGCAAATACTGATTTTGGAAGTCCTCTCACTAGATCTTTCTTGACTAGTTCATTTATATTGTTGAAATTTAAATGAGAGAGTTTCTTGTGCCAATTCCAGCTTTCTTCAATTGATGCTCTACTTAACAGACAGACTGCAGAACCATCAGTCCTTGTTGAAAGCTTGGATTCATAAATGTTACAATGCCTGTATCCTTTCAGAACAACTTTGCCTGTAGATTTGCTTACAACTGCACAGTGTTCTTCAAAGAAATCCACATGATAACCTCTATCACAGATTTGACTCACTCAGCAAATTGTGTTTAAGTCCTGAGACTAGATCTACTTTTTCAATGATGACATTCCCAAGATTGAGATTACCATATCCCAGAGTTTTTCCCATATTGTCATCTCCATAAGAAACACCTGGGCCAGCTTTCTCCACAAAGTCTAATAGCAGGGCTTTATTTCTAGTCATATGTCCTGAACATCCACTGTCCAGAACTAGGATATTTTTCCTGTTGCCCTGCAATCACAAAGACCACTAATGATTAGTTTTAAGGACCCAGACTTGCTTGGATCCTTTGGCCTTATTAAGTTTGTTAACATTTGCAGCGGATTTAGTATCAGAATTTATGTTAACAGTTTTCTTATCAGAATTTGCAATATCAGACTTTGCATCAGAACTTACACTAGAAGGAATAATGTTGACTTTCTTTAAAGAAGGTTTTATTTAATAATAATCATAGTACAAACTATGATATTCCTTACAAGTATAAATGGAATGCCATAAACTACCACAATGAAAACAAGGATTTTATGGCCAATATCTAACAGACTAACTCTTAACTCCTGATTTTGAAGGTAAGGAGTTTATGTTCTTATTCTTCCTGTAAAAAGAAGCCAGATGGTTAGAATTTCCACAGTTATAACATTTCTTTCTAGGAGTATTAGGAACAGGCTTATAATCATTGCTTTTATTCACACCTACCTTTCTATTCCTATTTTTCCTAGGTGGCTTTACCTTATTTACATTCTTAACATCTTTCAGCTTATGCTTAAGCTGCTTCTTTGTCATTAAGCCTATGTTAACTTCAGTTGGCTTATCCTGTTTTGGTTTGTCAGAAGTTAATTTCTCTTTAACTTGTGATTTATCAATATCATACTTTACAACTACAAACTTAACAGGATTTACCTTTGGCTTTTGTTTAACAACTATAGGCTCAATTTCTACAGTTCCTTTATCATTCTTATCATCTCCATAACCTAAGCCCTCTTTCCAGTTTCCACTACTTAACTAATTCTGAGTTGTTCTGCCAGAGTTAGTCCAAGTCCTGATAATCTCTCTTTCCTTTTCTAACTCAGTTTTTAGAGATTCATTCATTTTAAGCACTTCATCTCTAACATAGAAAGCATCATCTCTATCTTTCTGAGTTTGATGGAACATAACTAACTCTTTTTCTAAATAATCATTCCTCTTTTAATAAGCAATATTTTCAGAAGTTAATCTTTCAAAGAGTTAGTACCATCAGTTATGTTAAAGTTTGATCTCTATAACTAATGAACATGGTTTTAAGATATCTTCTCAATTCAGTAATATCATCATTATGAAAGGCATAAGTTGTTTGAGGTACCTTTAACTCAGCAGCTTCAGAACTGCTATCAGCATTTGCCATCAAGGCATAGTTCACCTCACTTTCAGAATCTGAAGTGTCTGTCCATCTTTTCTTCTTTGTGATAAGAGCCTTGCCTTTGTCACTTTTTCCTTTCTTGCAATCAGGAGATATGTGGCCTTTCTCACCACAGTTGTAGCATTTGACATTTGAGTAATCTCCTCTGTCAGACTTTCCTCATTTGCCTTCAGATTTTCTGAAACCTTTCTTATCAGAACTTGCACCTTTCTTGGAAAACTTCTTTCCCCTTCTGAATTTCCTGTATGTAATCTTTGTGATTCATTTCACCATAAGAGCACACAACTTTATCATCTCTTCATCAGGGTCCATCTCAGATAGACTTTCATCCATCACTATTACAACTTGATGACTCAGTATCAGACTTTGTGATGAGAGCCTTTCCTTTACTTTTCTTTGTGACAGCCACTTTAGGGGATTCATCCTCAGCCTTAAGAGTAATTTTCCTTGACTTTCTCCCATGCCTCTTGCTTCTTTAATCCATCTCAAGTTCATGAGTCTTGAGCATACCATAAATTTCATCAAGAGTAGTTTCATCAAGAGCATAGTTGTCTCTTATAGTTGTGGCCTTCAAACTTTCAGGAAGAGCTAAGAGGAATTTGAGACTAGTATCTTCAAGATCATATTTCTTATCCACCAGTGACAGATCATTCAAGAGTTTGACAAATCTATTGTATAAACCAGTCAATGACTTATCAGGTTTTGAGTCAAAGTGCTCATACTCTTGAGTGAGTATAGTCTTCCTGTTCTTCTTAATTGAATAAGTTCCCTGGCATCTTGTCTCCAAGGCATCCCATATCTCATTTGCAGTCTTGTAGTTAATTACCCTGTTTGACATGACATTATCAATGGCACTGTGCAGCAAATGTCTTACCTTTGCATCCTTTGCAATAGATGAGATATCTTCAACTGTATATTCACTTTTCTCCTTTGGTACAGTCTGTGCTGGCTAATCTGCAACTACAACAGAGAGCTTGGTTGGCTTATGTGATCCTTCATTGATTCTATCAAGGTATTCTGGATCTGTAGCTTTCAGAAACATAGACATCCTCACCTTCCATATGGGATACTCATAAGGCTTCATTATGGGAACCCTTATAGTCTCATATCGATTATAGATTTGAGTCTTTGGAGTTTCTTCAGTTTTGGTGGGCTTGGTTGGAGTTTGTACTTCTTCAGACATGATTGTTTTTGGATCTTTACTGTATGTATGTTGACAGATTGCTCTGATACCACTTGTTAGGTCACACACACTGTAGAAGGGGGTTGAATACAGTGTTTACTACAATCAAATCGAATATAAGAACTCAAGTAACAGAAAACAGATTTTATTCAACACAATAAACTCTGTTACAAAGAACTGTCCTCTCTCAGTGATGAACAAATTATCACGAGAGCTGCTAGGGTTACAATGAATAATAAACTCGATTATGATAACATATATAGTCTAAACCCTATGCCTGTGTTTATATACTACACAGTTACAAGATAATCTTTTAATTGATATCGAATACAATTATGCTTCCTAATATATATCAATCAGTTATCTTTTCTTTCAAGTATTCTATTCCTTATAGAATTCTTTTCCATGCATATTTCTTCTTATGTTTGTCTTGATCTTCTTTCCTTTCAATCAGTCACCTTCCTTATCTGAACGTCTCCTTAAGTCCTGATATTATCTCCTGATAAATATCTCCTGATAACTTAAGTTCTGAAAACTTAAGTTCTGATATCTTAAGTCCTGACTTCAGTATAAGTACTGATTTGTCCTGTTAAGTAAGATCTGAAAGCTAAACACAAATCATATTAGACATGACATCACAAATATATCTAACATATATATAGCAGTCCATGCAAGATAGAAGTCTTCCAATTGTAAATCAACTAGAATCAGGATTCTGGGATCCCGACCCGGCGCGGCCGCGCACTTCATCAACGCGGGCGCGCTGGCTTTCTCACAAATGGATATGGCCGTGCGCTAGACCAGCGCGGGTGCGTCGTGCTTCTGGAAAAACTTCTGAATTTCTTTAATTCCTGCTGCAATCGAGTTGGCTTCCGGAGCTTTATTCTTTGGACATCATCCTAACACCATATTAGCACCAAAACAATGCTAATTCACCTGATTCTTAGAATAATGTCTGAAATGCAAAAATACTAGAAAACACATTAAAACACCAACAACTTGAGTGTATTTACACCAATTCAAAGCTTTACGGAGTGTAATAAAGTGTCATAAATGCCACTCAACAATGAGATTTGGCAAGAAAGGGAAACTGAGTCCCAGATTCATAGGACCCTTTGAGATCTTGAGGAGGATGAGACCTCTAGCTCACGAGCTCGCCTTGCCTCCTATTATGCAACAAGTGCATAATGTGTTCCATGTGTCAATGCTAAGGAAGTACCATAACGATGCGCGACATGTGATAGAGTACGAACAGGTAGACTTACAACCAGACCTGACTTACGTTGAGCAACAAGTAAGAGTGATGGACCAGAAAGAACAAGTGTTGAGGAACAAGACTGTATACTGGTCAGGATCTTGTGGAGAAACCAGAATGTTGAAGAGTCAACTTGGGAGCTAGAGGACGTGATGAAGGAAAGATATCCCCACCTGTTTTCTATTTGATTCGGGGACGGAATCCTTTTTAGAAGGGAAGACTGTAATAACTTGAATTTTTTAGACTTTGTAAAACGTTTGATGAATAGTAAACCTGACAATCGGGGAAATTTTTTTAGCCCACACTATGTTGTGCATGAGAAATTTAGTTTTTGAGTCGATAACATGATTATACGTACCAAATAAGTGTATGTAACCGCTATTAGTTTTCGAAGAAAATGAACTTTGAAAAATGATCGTATCTACAAACTGTCAAGGAATACGAGAATCACAATATAATTACAAATCAAAAGTCCTACAAATTCAAACCCAAGTATAAGGCTTCAAAGCGTAAAGGGCGTATAAGAAAGGATTTACCCCGCGAACTATTTACGAGGATTTATTACGAAAACAAATAAGCAACAGAGCGAACGGGTAAGCGAATAAATAAAACATGTCAAGCCATGCTAACCATGAAATCTAAATAAGGTAAGAAAGTAACCATGGTTAATAACCAAATAGTGGCCTATATAGAGAATATGATGACCTAGCTAGTAAATAGTACCAAATATAGTAACTAAGGTACTAAGCTACTATTATAGCTTGGAAATAGGAAAGCTAGATAGATTGGATGGGATATGAAATCCTAGGATTATATACTAGAAGATTTATCACTTTTACAATAAACAACCGAGGCAAGCAACAAAGAAAACACTCTCTTCTCTCTCATCCAAGCCATATTCGACTAATTTCAAGAAGGAGGAAGAAATCAAATTCAAAAACTCCACTTCAAGCCATGGAAAAATTATATAATTAATTCCTAAGCTTCCTACATACTAAACTAAGGTAAGATAAATTTTTGAGATCATTTCATTAAGGTATTAATGGTGAAATAATTCCATGAAAGTGATGATGAATAGTATAGAATAGTAACTTTTCTTGGTTTCTTGATTTTCATGGCATAATTTAGGATCCTTAAGCACAATCAAGCCTTCCCAAGATTAAACCATCAAGGAGAACACATTCCAAGCTTTCAATAAAGGTATAAATCCTTAACCAAACTATATTTAAGGTTTAAGTTTCAAGAAAATTAAAGATCTTAGTTGTGACCCAAGTTTTAATGGTTAAAATGTTATTATCTTGATGTTTAATTAGTTAGTACTAAGGTTGATGATTGTTTCCTCAAGAACATGATGTTTAGTTAGTTAGTGTTGAGATGATGATATGATGGTTGTTAGTTCTTGATTATAATTTAGAGCGAAAATCAAACTCGGATCGCAGTTGTAACGTCGTTAAACCGAGATAATTATAATCTTTAGTTTTCTGCAGAATTACAGAAATTATAAACTGTAGTTTCTTGAAAAATAAGATTTGATTATGATAGACAATGTTATGAGGATCGTTTAGGCACTTGAATCGCTTAATTTCGATTTACGGATCAAAAGTTTCCACTGTTTTAGTAAAAACGATATACGCGATAAAAACTGCTACTTATTTTAACTAAAATTCTCTAAAAATGGCATTTTTATACATAAAAAAAATTTAACGTAAAAGGGAAAAATCATAATTTCACAACAATTAAAATGGATCAATTTTCCCCTATTCCTCTTTTAATATATATATATATATATCTATACTATATTATAATAGACGACACATTAAAAGTTTGGTAGTTGGTCGGTCGGTACTTACTGAAATTACATAACTACCCTTCAAAATTGATATTATAATATATTAAAAACTAAAATTAAATTTAAAAGCAAACTAACAAAATATCAATTTATCTGGGAATCAAAAACGGCAGTTTCCTTGTGTAGTAAGGTCGCAAGAGTTTCTGAAGGATAAACGTGAAAGGGAGAATATGTGCGTTATTTATTCTTGAATTTTTTTAAGTTTGCATTGTTTAAGTCTTCTAATGAAACTTAATTATATGTGTTTGCAGAGAAGAAGCGACATATCAATATCAAACAAAACTATATATGATAAGCAATACCTTATAAATTAATTTAATATTATGAAATATTAAATTAATATATATAATTGAAAAACTATATACTATTAATATTTTTAATTATCCTAGGCTTCATTTTCTTTCAAGTTTGTTCTATTTTAATCCCAAACAAAACCTAGGGCACGGTTGAGAATAGATAAATTATACTTACTGAGCCGAGTTAAAAAAATAGAATTGAAAGTTAATGCGTTAATTTGTTGGTTGATAATAATATTGGAATAAAATAAAATAATATATAATACTTATCCGGAATAAAATGAAATAACATTTAACTATGTGAGTGTGTTGGTGTAATAGTGGAAACTATTAGTTATCCTAAGGGAGGTCATGGATTCCAATCTCGATGTATCCGTGTATTCAAATTACAAAAAAAACAATCCATGCTAAAATATTATTAAAAATAAAATAAATATAATTAATTATATTTGGTTGATTTAATTGACTTATATAATTACGGATTTTCTTATGTATCTATTTATACTTTACTTAATTATCCTTATTAATAAATTTTAATTTAATGATAAAATGTATTTTAATTGATAGTCGATTTTAATACAACATGTTCTGTTACGTCGATATATTATTCAAACTTATTTAGTTATTTTTTGTTATTTACGGTAAAATAGAATATGAACACATTTTAAAGTAATAATTTTAAAAACAATGGGACATACAATGTATCCAGACTGTTATTATATTATTTTCTAAATCTGTTCCATTATATTAAGGATAAAATATTAAAAAATTTAATAGTAATCACGTCAAAACAAAATAATATATATTATTTGCCATACCACAAAAAATTATAACCGTATAAACCAAAATTTAAATCAAAATATATTCTGTCTGTAGATATATTATGTAACATCCCTAAATCCGGGGTCAGGATTGGGTGTCACCAAACAATCTTTTCATAATATAAACCTGTATATTAAAACAAATATACAGATGACCCCTCAATTCCGGATTGTTTACAGGTTGTGGTATGAAACAAGAATCTAACCTTCTAAAATTTATATCAACTAATTATAATTTTATTACCTCTTAACTAACTTCCTTGTCTTATTAATTCTGACATCTCCAACTTCCCGCAACTGGGATTTCTCCAATTTTGCTGTCTATTAAGAGCTATTCACTTTAATCCTCATTTAAAACTGAAAGAAATAAAAATTCACAAAGCAAGAGTGAGCCGAAAATGCCCAGCAAGTAACATAACCGATTTCCAGGTATCAAAATCAAAAGTAATTTCCGGACACAGTCTTTAAATAATTTACAAACATTTTTACTTATTTGAAATAGTTGAGAGAATAAAATATTGGCCTTTATTAGCCCTTAATCATAAATCAAAAGTAACGAGCAGTTCCCAGATTCATCTCTTGAATCAGGTCTTTGTCCAGTTTTGTAATTATAAAACTTTTCAATAAGGAATGCTGTTAATGGCGATCAACAATAAATTAGACTGGACACTAGATCATCATTCACACTCTTACCCTACTAATTAGTCAAGATATATTATATATCTATACTTACTTGTATAGATCCATTCGGGTACACAGGCACTATGGCCCAATATCAGGGGGCCGGTCCATCCTTGACCCTTAGGGTCCAGTCCGTAGAGTATTTTGATATCAAATCATTTTTATTTCAAAACATCTTGATTTAGGGTTCGCAAATAACCGGAATAATAGATATTTTTTAAGGCGATCAATCAATAATAAAGGAACAATAATGAAGGGTACTTTCATAATTAAGAGTAATTACAGCAAAATATAAAACATTTAATTATAATGAGCTTAGAATAGGAAAGAAATACTTGTAGTATATCACAAGAAATTTCAGGAATACTTGCCTCAATTGATTCATTTTCTAGCCTTCAATCATCATTCTATGCTCACATCTACTTCGTATCTACTTATTCCATTACCACACAAAATCAGACTTTACTTTCACTATCATTGCCTGGCTTTGAATGCCTTGAACTAGGTGTATATATCATAAAATATACTATTTCAATTAACCAATATTGTATAATTGTCTAGTCTAATCCTTATCGTCTACCCGCTCGATATCCACAGATAAGTATTACGTTTAATCATATAAAGTTCAAATAAACACGTGGATTCACAATTTATATAACACATAAGCACATAAAGCACGTATCACATATTTTACATAACATATAACCCGGTTCGTGAAAACATTCGACTTGACACGTTCAGAATTGAAATTTGGTCGAAATATGTCTTTTCGATATTTACACGACTTAAAAATCTTACAGAATCAAGCGACCTTCCGAAACGGAAGATTTTATGTCTCGAAAATATTTTTAATAGAAGCGAAATATTTTTCTGAATCTAGACGCGTTCATTTCGTATTAAACGGAAGAACGGTTGATTTATTATGAATAAAATAAGCATAATATTCAATTAATCGTAATATTAATTGAATTTTAAATACCTTTATATATAAATTTTAAAAGTTCAAGAATGATTTTTAAATCTTTCTTTGGTTTAATTATAAATAATTACATTTTATTTAATTATTTATAGATAAAATTAATTATTTAATGAATTGATCAATAGATTAAATTCATAGATAGTTAACTAAAATAAATTATAAATAATTAAATTAAATTGGATTTTTGAAAAAAATATATATAATAATAATAATTATAGAATTAAAAATAATTTAGCTATTTATTTAAATTAATTTACTATATCAAATTTTAGAATTAAAATCAATTTTTGGAATTTTAAAATTGAATTTCTGATTTATTTTCTAAAATAAATCACAGAAACAATTTGGCAAAAACTGAAGTTGGGTTCAGGAGATTTGGGGGCGGCACAGACTGGCGGGATATGCGGGATTTCGGCCGAACTTCAACCGGGATCTGGGTTCAACCCCAGATTCCGGCGAAGTCGTCGTTTTCCGGTGAACCTCCGATTAGTGCCAAACTTTAACTGTTCGAGCCCGTTTCAACACCTAAATTTGTACTTACAACCTCAGTAACAAAGAAAGCAACATAACACTCTCAGATAACCCCGAAATCGATTCCTCCGGTCAAAAACAAAGAACAACCGGTGACAATCCGCGAAACACCGGCATAGGCCAAATCGGGACCAAAAAAATCGATACATAACTCAAAATAAAGCACCAATTACATATAATCTGATATAATCATTCTTAACATTAAAACATTAACAAACAAATCAGAAAAACAAATCAAAATAAAAAAAATTCATGAACTCGTTTTACTACTTTGGGTAATCGTTTGATATACTTAATTATATGAATCGATTGCAAATTTTATCTTGAAGCATAATAATCATCAGAACAAGCTAATAACCCCAGATTCAAAAAACCCCAAATTTAACATAAACCCTAAAAATTCAATATTCAAAATTTCATATCTTTGATGATTTTGACGATTGAAATGGGTAGATTATATCAAGGGCTTGATAGTGGTTACTCATAATTTGAATTTTGAAATCCACATCACCTCCAAATTTGGATTTGATAATCAAGAACACCCAAGAACAGTTTTCAGAGAATTTTCAGAATTTTATTTATTTTCTGATTTTAATATAATAAAATAATAATTAAAAAATAATTAAATGATATTTATATTTATAAAAATAATATTCCCAAAATTATTTAGGGCCTAACTATACCATTTAATAAAAATATTTAGCCCAAAATTAATAATTAACGGGGAATAATTTTTAATCCAATAAATATAAAAAATATGACAAAAATTCGTAAAAATTATGAATAATCCAAAAATACAAAAATATTGAATATTTGATAGTCCCACAATTTTATAAAAATACGATTTTTGTGGGCTTTTACGTTCCGGTAAGGGCCCGAAAAAGTCATTTTTCACGAAACAAAACACTTTCTAAATTAACTGGATGTTCGGAAAATCACTATAGTATATGTCATATGATCCAGAATAAAGCCAATTGCTCTGTACGAAATAACAGCTATTAAAATGAAATTTGGAAAGTATAACGTTTAATATAAATCCATTTAACACGTAATAAAATACCCAAAAATATCTTGGATAACACATAACAGATATAGCACATAACAGATACTCAATTATGATCAATCATAATTTATAATATCATAAATCACATAATTCTTCATTTAATATCATATAAAATATTCGTAATTTCTCGGTCGTTACATCCTTCCCCCTTAAAAGGATTCAGTCCTCATAATCACGCTAAGGAACATATACTGATACTTTTCAAGTATCTCACGTATAATTTCCCAGGTTGACTTTTCAACCTTACAACTTTTCATAGACTTCATCCACGCTATCAATTATTATTCAACAGCCTCTTGCTGACATCATAATCTATCAATGGTTCATACACCCTACTCAAATATCCATTTTATACATAATGGAGCTAAACTACCCTTCCTGGTTATACACATATAAACATCCTATGAACTCGCTATACCTGTGGCGGTAGAGCCAACTTACTCACAATCTTTCTGCCTATCTTACTGTCTCAAAAGGACCAATATAATATATACTAACCTTCTTTTCTTTCTAATTCTCCTCATTCATTCTTATGAATGCTTTCACTTTTACTGATTTCTTCACTTTATTTTCCACATATTTCTTTATTCAATTAGCCTAGTAGGTAATCGCTTCCAATCATATTTTCCAAAATTTAAAATTTAAAGAGAAAATCTCAACTAGATACGAGTGATGCACAAACTTATTATCATACCTTAATTTCCTTGAATCATAATCGAATATATTTATTGAGCGAAAATATTTTACTATTTAGAAGAAAATACACTAACCTGGATACATCGCCTACATATTTTAACCCATGTTATTATTTATTTGGTTCTAGGGAGTCCCGATATAAAAATTTATGGCGACACTTTTCTTTAACGTTCCGCCACATACAACGTTCATTCTTGTCTTCACGCCATATTATCAGAAAGTCATCTTTTACATATATGTCTTGTATCATATTCTCAGAGTAACTTGAATCTCTCGAGTTATCACTAATTAATCAATTCCCTATATTTTAGTTCTGCCTTACCTGGTGCCCGTTCATTCACGAGTAATATATCTTATTCTAGTTCAGCACGGTTTTTGACATTTTCAATAACTCTGCCAATATATTTAATCAAGTAATAATATCGATCAATTACAATCCATATTTGAATTTGATAACGTACCATAATTTCCTTTAAGAAATAATGAGCTTACTTATCGAATAAGTATTTATTAATAAAAGAATGATTGGGTTTAATTAACCTAACCATAATACCAACTTTGGTGCTCAAGTTATTCTATATTTCGCCCCTTAACGAGCTATATGCACGTTCAAGTGTTCAACCTTTGATGATGGCTTTGATTCTTCGGTAGATATAATATTCACTTTCATGTTCTACTACCTCCATTCTTATACTAGGTCAATCAATTCCTTCTTTTAACTCTTGGTACTTAATCGTATTCTCAGAATGATATTTCTATTTCAAGTTATAGATGTTTCATTACGTCCTTTACTTTAGCTCTGGCACACCTGGCGTTCATAACTTGCTTGTATTCTGGACCATCTTATAAAATTTCTTTATCATTCTTTTAATTCCACTTCTTTTCCTAGTTAAGATTTCCATTCTCATGACTCATTGTCTTTTTTTAACACAAACGATTTCTTCTTCCTAATAGTTCTTATGTGCTTATCATTAGATAGGCCATTTCTGTGTCTAACACTGGAATGAGAGCTTTCAATTCATAACTATCTGGACTCTTTTATTATTTTTGAGAATAGCATTATCAAAATCCATTAACAGCTACTTCCTTAGCTTTATTCAAATAATCACTAATCGTACAATTTTTTTGTCTAGTCAACTCCAATTATCCTGTGTCTCATATTTAGCTTCCTCGAATTAAAGATATACTTCTGATTATCGAGGTTTGTGCCAGCTATATATCTTCTTTCCTACATAATCACTACATTTCTTTCCTTAGTTCACATGCTAACTTTGTCAGCTTCTATCACACCTCAGATACTTGTATTCGCGAGTTTTCCAGTATTTTGTAATAATTCTCATGACATCATCGTTCTATATTGGTATACCTTCAAGTCCTTTTATTAAACCTTATTACAGATGATAAAATTTCTTTAATCATCTAACCAAATCCATATTGGCGTAGTTTCTAATCTCTTCTTTATTCAGCCTCCCTCCTTCATTATCTTCCTTCCTTCTCTTGACTCTTATCTTGAACCTTTAGTTCTTGAAATATTCTTCTCAATTATATGTGCAAATAGATTTTTAATTCTCTTGTCTATTGCAAAAGGACATATTCATCTAGATAAGGTCTTGCACGCTTGCAGTAACCTCATGCTAATTCCACTAAACTTCTGAATTCTACTTGGGTCCTTACTTCCTTCAAATTCCTCATTGCTTTGATTTCGGATCTAAAAAAATCACATCAAAATTTGGCTTATTCAAATTGAATTGATTTCCATCTAACTGACCATAAGTTGGTAAAATTAACCAATTAACTCTTTTAATTGATTAACTGAACCAAGTGATGGATAGCTAAATCAAATCAAAATCCAATTACACAAAGTCAGTTTGGTCATAACAACTTTTTTCCAAGAACCGAGATCGCAATCATTTGGAGTATCAACCGAAATGTCAATAACACACGGAAGTATACTTTCTACCTTTAAAAACAGGGTAATTTCTGAAAATTTGGGCAGCATCTTCTCTATATTATTAACTACCAGTTAGACTCAAGCCGACATCCACAATCAACCAAACAATCAAAAACTATATCGATCCTCCAACCTCATTATTTCTTCATACTTCAGAAGATATCATGCTAATAATCACATATACTACTAACTGACAGAGCATACATCTTTTTATCAAACTAAGGATATTACCATACCTTTCATTTATTCCTTCAAAATATCTCGTAACTCCACTAATAAATATAAAATTATTTTGTTGTTTCTTAAAAACTTTATTCCAGGATTCTTCTAATTCATTTTTCAATTTGAGTTCTCTAATTAACAATTCATATTACTCACACCTGCCAATAAATCCGTTTGAAGCATATCTTTTAACCTTATTCTCTATTGTTGACGCTTGTACATACTTATCTTTAAGAAATTATACTACATATTTCCAACTGTTAGAGCAACTTATTTATCCTTGACAATACATATTAATTCTCATTATAGTTAACTCATTTAGCTTCTAATAACCAATACATGACCTTAATTATCATATTCTTGTGAGAAATGCTATTGATTGTAAAACATTATTTATTAAAAAGTATTTTACATTTGGGTCATCATTTCTTTATTCCCACTTAAGCCTTTCCATACGGACCTCCGTAGCTGACTTAGTGTTGAGCGTCCAATTCACCATAACTCACTTACTTTAGTTAGAAAACCTAACAAATCCTTGAGGAATATACTCGAAATTTATTCATAATTAAAATTTCTTTGATTCTCAAATCTTCATGACAAGTATCTTTTCGTGATTAAGGTATGCTTTGTCTCCTTACGTATTAATTGCTCGTCTAAGTCATTATTACGAATTTCTTATTCTTCTTCTGTTGTCTACTTACCTTGTCTGGTGTATACAACATTAATTTTCTTATTTCTATGGTCAATTTACCTAATACGGGTTGGTAACTAATCCATTTCATGTTAAAATCTTCTAACTTGAAATATATCGCATTAATACCATCAAACGTATTGATGAAATCCCCTTAACAAGAACAACCATGTATAGCAGATACTCATTTCATATTTGATGTCTTTGTAACAACCACATTATCTGTGTATCAATTCTTCCTTGCACGTAAATGTCCACCATTTATTGGCTTGCAATCATATTTATACTTGACATGTAATTTTATCTGCTATACGGGACTATTCCACTCCTTTTAAAATCCTCAAAAAATAAACCTTACACAAGAAGATAATTTTTATATATAATTTTGATTGGAAAGTTTTGTAAAGAACAACAGTGCAACAAAATAATTATAAGAATCCATAAGTCAATAAATCATAATTACAGAAGAAAGAATGAGTGATGATTTAGATATGAATTAGACAACCATATTTGTACTCAAGATGGCTAGTCTTTAATAATATATGGCGTACAACACATAATTAGGTGGCGTCCCACCAGATTCTTCATCGTTTCGACAAAGTATCACATCATAATACTGCTTGTCTCAATCAAAAAGCAATATTTTAAAGAAAGAATGACTTGAAAGGAATACAATAAGTTTTCTTTCCCTCTTACCTCACATAATTTATTATTGAGAGAAGCTCATGCGTATTCATGAACTAAGAAGAGTATACACTGTCATTTTATAGAAAAGAATGATATCGTTGGTCACCATCCACCTTTCTCTTATATATACCTTCAGGATCGTTCGAGTAACAAATTACAAATTCAAGTCGTATACTAACTTCGGAAAGTCCTCAGGAAATGCCTTTGTAAATTGATTGGTTATAGTAAATTCTTACTTACTAGGTCTTGTATTTTTAACATCGCCTCCCATTCACTACTTTGATAATTCGATCATAATCGTGTCCTCACGGGATTTAGAGCCATAACTCTTAATTTTATCTATGCTGCATAGAATAACCATCGATCATGCAATACCTCGACTCCGTAGATAGGAATAATATTCTTCTCTAATCATCTGAAATATTCTTCCGTTTCCTCCAATCATCCTCTGGCTTCTTTTAAGTCAACGAATCTCTTTAAACTTTAATAGTTTCATGAATTAGATAAATAATGTTTCCGCGCATTAATTCAATTATTAATATTATTAAACAACATTTGCACTCTTTTTCCAAGAAAATTTCAAACTTCTCTGTATTTGCGTGTCTACTTGGCCTTCTGAACTAATAATCCAGAATCTAGATCCATTATTCTTCCAGGTAATTTACTGCTTATAACAAACAAGAAATTCAAGAAGTAATTTGACAATAAAATCTTTTTAAAATTTATTTTGTACAAAGATCTTTTAGAAGTTTATTAAGAAAACCTTTTTCGAAAACTTGTTTTGAAATTTTAAAAATCGCACATAGGGTCGTCATTACTATATGAGTTGTTTGTTATTCTCATAATCCACTAATAAGGTACCTAATTAAAGAAACGACTACATAAGGGTTCATTCACCTTGATATATCTTTTACTCCTCCTCAGGTTCATTTCACATTCATTAGTCGACGAGAACTTTATTTACTGTTGCATACCATTTTATTTGTAACTCTAACTCCAATGTTGGCGTCTGGTATTATCTTTGATATTCTCATCATCGTCTTTGATGTCATACTGTTAGGGCAAAATCACGCACTAATATTCACGCAAGTATACGCGTTCGCAAGTAATATAGAATACTTTCTAGTTCGTTCCCTCAGAGACTCAGACTAATTTATTGTCTAATTTAACTCACTCACCAATGTATGACTACTTCTCAATGTTAAGATAATAACACTTAAAATTGTTGATTAAATATTAACTATAATTAACTACTTAATTAACCACTTAACTAACACTTCAATTTATCAATAATAAAACACTCATGAGATCACAACTTCATTATTACTTCCTTCTATAGCCATAGTTATTACCTTTAGCATGTGACAGTGATGATATTAATCGAATAACACGAAACTGATAAAAGCCAACTTTCATTGTACTAATACCATTCTACCAAACATCCACAATTAAGATAGAAGTTGAATAGTCATCAATTATGTTGAGTTCCTATATGTCTACAGAAATTGACAACACAACGATTTAAGCACAAGTTATCCCTTTTTAATTACATAGGGCAAATAAAACTGTTAGAGTTACCCACTAATCATGCACAACGTACATGAACCTATGCTAGCATGGCAAGTTCTAAATCTCAAGATCCACCGTCGCTTTACAAGAGATTAACACCCTATCTTATATGTTCGCGACGCACATAAGACGAATACGCACAACCAATACTAGATATCATGCAATCATCACATACTAAAGTATTAAACAATTAACTAAAGAATTCCATAATAAATCCGTTGCAACCCCATGATCACGATTAGCCCATAATAGAACTTATCGCCATCATGGGTTCATATGAAATCATGATAAACAAACACAAGAAAATAATAACTAAACTGATTATATTAAAATAGAGTACGTCACAAGAGTAAATAAGTCAAAGCAAGAAAACTAGCATCCAACGTTACAACGAAACAAGAATCACAAGAATATATGCTTCCTCTTCGTTGCTGTGTGCTAAATCGGTCTTCTTCCTTATCTCCTTCGCTTCTTGCAAAACACAATCTAAAACATAATCTCCTCTTAATACTCTGTGAAAAACGTCTCAAATCTACCTATATAATAGTCCCATAAAACTCAGATTACATAGAAGTGGAAGCCAAACAGAAGTAGAAGTCTAAAATAATATATCTTTTTCCCCGACCCTGCGCGGCCGCTCAGCATTTCTGCGCGGGCGCGCAAGGCTGCTGCGCGGCCGCTCAGCATTGCTGCGCGGGCGCGCAGGACCCTTCTGGAAAAATTCCATGTTTGCTCCATTTCTTCGCCGTAATCTGCCCGTTCTTTTCCTCTCGCAATGGTGAACACATGCCAAGACTTATTCTTGATGATTCCTCCTCCGAAATGTAACTAATACCCTGAAATGCATAAACACTAGAAAAACGCATCAAATACACAAAATACTTGATTTCAAGACACCAATTTAAGCCATTTTAAGACGTTCTAAGTGGTATAAAATGCCACTTATCACACCCCCAAACTTAAATCGATGCTTGTCCTCAAGCGTCACAGACTCAAAAACAAATAAAAATATGCATGAATGCAATCTATATGAAAATGCAACGATCCCCCTTACTGCAATTAACCAACCAAATTGTCACATCTCAACGAATGCAGTTAGACACTAAAGATCAATAAACTCATGCAAACGGACATACCGCCAGAAACGTGGTGTGTGCAAATGCTTAACAGATATGCTTTGGAACTAGACCAATTACTATGACTAGACTATCCTCAAGGCAATCCTACGATTATACAAAGAATAAAAATTCTAGGCACAAAGTGATATACAACACTACAAGAACTCTGGAGCTTACTACGGAATCGTGCTTTTTATTTACAACTCAAATGCTTATTTGACCCTGCAATGAGTGAGGTCCACAAAAGACTTATACAATGGTATCCATGTAATGAGCGTTAGGTTAGTGGATCCCAGACTCTAAAAGCCTTAGGTCACTAGGCACAAAGTCCCCTAAGAACTTAATAACTCGAATACCAAAGAGCCCACTCTTGATCAATTATGCAAATTTTTTTTTTTTCTCTGAGCAAGTGCGTTTCGCTCCATCTTGCTCAACCCTAGACTACTCGCATAACATGCGAGCCGGCTACTAGCCATTTGACGCCTAGCCACAACTAGCAACAAATTCCATTTTTACTCCATTTTTTTTTCTTTTTCATGCCTTTACCACTAAGAACCTATTATCAAATTCTAAGCATAATAAATAGATTATCCTCGAAAATAATTAGATCATAACAACAATCTAGTCCTTAAGCACTCTCTAAGACTTAGTGACAATACAAGTGCTACTAGCATGCATATCAACCTACACAACTTAATATCACTTTAATGCTATCACTACACTCGCATCAATATCACAATTCAGTCGATAAATCATTGCAAAAGGGATCATGGTATATGCATGAGCTATATGATATGACAAACAAATAAAGCTATATATAAAAAAAAACTATATGGCAAAAATTATGCAACTATATGAACTAACTATCATGAATATGCAGCTATATGACACACACAAAATATTCCTTAACTACCACCCCCAAACTTAAAATCTTCACTGTCCCCAGTGAAGGTAGTAGAAAGGAACACAGGGTATACCTACTCGGAGTCATCATCATCATCACCCTCAGTGGGTGGAGTATCAGGCGGCGGGTATGCAGAGTCCTCACCAAAAACTGGCCACTGGATATCAGCTCCAAGGCCTCGAAAAGCAGTCCCTAACGCAAGAGTGAGCTCCTGAGCAAACCTGCTCTGCATCTCATACATGGCATCCATCCGCCGTGAAAGCCTCCTATACTGGGCATCACCCATCCCAGCACCCTCCTGAGCTCTCGAAGAACCAGCCTCACCATGCCCTGGCCTAGCCATAGTAGCACCTCGTGCTGGACGTCCTCCTGGAAGACGATAACCCAGCCCATGCTCCTCAGGCTCATCACCGGTCCACTCCTGCATCCCATTCAGAGTGCCAGAATCTATCGGAGCTGCTGGCAACTGCAACTGCTCATGAGCCGGCCAGTTCACTCCTACTGATCGGCATAGCTTCATAACCGTGGATGCATAAGGGATGTTCATATGCTTTGCTCCCCTCAAAAACTTCAGAACTACTTGGTAGATAAACTCACCAAGGTCCACATAGTATTCCTCATTCAGAATTCCCCACAACAATTGTGCTCTCTCAACTGTGACCTCGTGTGCATGTGAAGAAGGCAAAATATTAGCACATATAAATGCATTCCATGCACGGGCATACCTGTTCATGGCGATCGCCGGAAAGTGACGATACTCATTATTGGCTGGACTGCGGTTCCAAACTGTGCCCGGTCGACAGAGAGTCGCACAAATCAAATCCAAGTCAAAGTCCTCAGCAGTCTTTTCATTCCAGTTCTCCTCCTCGGGCTTCCTCTCTCGCTGTCCAATCACACGGCGAATCGCCGCAGGATGATATCAACCGTCAGCCCACGAACTACAGAAAACCCATTCTTTTCAGCCTTCGCGTTCGCGTAGAACTCGCGAACAACACTCATCGGTACTGCTTCGGGTGACTCACAAAAAGCTATCCACCCCTTCTCTGCAATCATGGGCATCAACTCACCATCCCTCCCTGATGGTAAAAACCCCCTCTCCTTCAGAATCAGCTTCCCCAACAGCCTAGTGTACTCCTCCTCCGCGGCTCTGTCAGTTAACTGAGGCCTTGCAGCAGTACCCCTTGATGAATCAGCAGTAGGAACTGTGCTGCTGCTGTCAATAGTGCGTGCTCTCTTGGGTGCCATTGATTTATGAATAAAAGTGTGTAAGAACTGATTTTTGATGTTTATGAGAGGGTTTAAGTGTAGGAAGTTTGTGGGAGATATGTGGGATAGGTGTATGTATATATAGGGTGTGGAGTAGGTTAAATTAGATTAGGAGTGGGGTTGAGGGATAAAATCATGGGGTAATGGGAAAAGAATTCATGGGTTTATGGGCTGTGATGGGTTTTTGTGTGTTTTTTTTTTTCTGAACTGTAAAAAAAAATTCTGGAACTCGACCCCTGCGCGGCCGCTCAGCATTTCTGCGCGGGCGCGCAGAAAGCTGCGCGGCCGCTCAGCATAGCTGCGCGGGCGCGCAGAGGGTCTCTGGAAAAAAAAATTTTCAGCCCCTGTTTTCTGATTTTTTGTGTTTTTGGATAGGTTATTAACTTCTAAGGGTTCCTGTAACAACAATTCATGGGTTGCCTCCCATGCAGCGCTTCTTTTTCGTCATTTGCTTGACGTTCCGTATCTTTCTCAAATAGTCAACAAAATGGCACTAACCACCTCTCGGTTTGCCATGTCCCCATAGTAGTGCTTCAACCGCTGACCGTTAACCTTGAATGCTTGGTCCGAATCATTCTCAAAAATTTCCACCGCTCCATGTGGAAACACAGTTTTGACAATAAAAGGTCCAGACCACCTTGATTTCAACTTCCCAGGAAAAAGTCGGAGCCGAGAGTTGAATAACAGAACTTGTTGCCCTGGCACAAATAACTTAGGATGTAGCTTCCTATCGTGCCATCTCTTCACCTTTTCCTTATACATTTTGTTATTCTCATACGCTTGAAGTCGAAATTCATCAAGTTCATTAAGCTGAAGCATTCTTTTCTTACCAGCTGCATCTAAATCCAGGTTCAATTTCTTCAATGCCCAGTAGGCCTTATGCTCAAGCTCCGCCGGTAGATGACATCCCTTACCGTACACCAACTGAAACGGTGACATCCCAAGTGGAGTTTTGTATGCTGTTCTGTAAGCCCAAACAGCTTCATCGAGCTTTAAAGACCAATCCTTCCTTGACGGACAAACAACCTTCTCTAGAATGCGCTTTATCTCTCTGTTAGACACTTCCGCTTGACCATTTGTTTGCGGATGATAGGCAGTAGCTACTCGATGATTCACATTATAACGCTGCATCATAGAAGTGAACTTACGGTTGCAAAAATGTGATCCTTCATCACTTATGATTACCCGAGGTGTTCCAAACCTTGTGAAAATTTGCTTATGAAGAAAATTTAGCACTGCCTTTGCATCATTTGTCGGTAAAGCTTTAACTTCGACCCATTTTGAGACATAATCGACTGCCAGCAAGATGTACTGATTATTGCAAGACGAGATAAAAGGCCCCATGATATCGATTCCCCATACATCAAAGACCTCGACTTCAAGCATCACATTTAATGGCATCTCATCCTTCCTCGACAAATTTCCCACTCTTTGGCAACGATCACACCTTAAAATAAACTGATGAGCATCCTTGAACAAGGTAGGCCAGAAAAAACCTGCTTGCAGAATACGAGCTGTCGTCTTCTCACCTCCATAGTGTCCACCATAAACCGTGGAATGGCAGTCTCGTAATATCCCCTCCGTCTCACAGAACGGGATACATCTCCTGATGATCTGGTCAGCTCCCTGTCTAAACAAATATGGTTCATCCCATATATACCACTTCACCTCATGCAGACACTTCTTCTTTTGAGCGGATGTCAAATTAAGCGGCATTATATTGCTGACAAGATAGTTTACAATATCTGCAAACCATGGTTCTTCCTCCTGAATTGCAAATAACTGCTCATCCGGAAAAGATTTATTGATTAACGTCCTATCTTGTGAAGTAGAATCGGGATTCTCCAACCTAGAGAGATGGTCAGCTACTTGATTCTCAGTACCTTTTCTATCTTTGATCTCTAACTCAAATTCTTGAAGTAAAAGCACCCAACGAATGAGTCTCGGCTTCGAATCCTTCTTAGAAACCAGATAGCGAATAGCTGCATGATCAGTGAATACTGTCACTTTCGTACCAAGCAGATAAGATCGAAATTTCTCAAAGCCAAAGACTATAGCTAAAAGCTCCTTCTCAGTAGTGGTGTAGTTCAATTGGGCCCCATTTAAAGTCTTACTCGCATAGTAGACCACATGGAAGAGATTTTTCTTGCGCTGTCCCAGAACTGCACCTACCGCATAATCACTCGCATCACACATCATCTCAAACGGTTCTGTCCAATCTGGTGCTGTAATAACTGGTGCCGTGATCAAACTCTCCTTGAGAGTCTCGAATGCTGCCAAACATTCATCATCAAATTTGAAAGGCACATCTTTCTCAAGTAAATTGCACAACGGCTTAGATATCTTTGAAAAGTCCTTGATGAATCGCCGATAAAAACCCGCATGACCGAGAAAACTACGGATTCCTTTCACCGAATTAGGTGGGGGAAGATTTTCAATGACTCCCACCTTGGCCTTGTCCACCTCCAGACCTTTGCTAGAGACCTTATGCCCAAGGATAATGCCTTCACGCACCATAAAATGACATTTCTCCCAATTAAGCACCAAATTAGTTTCCACGCATCTTTTGAGTACGGCGCGCAGATTATTTAAACATTCATCATATGAGTGTCCAAAGACGGAAAAGTCATCCATGAACACTTTGACGTTATTTCCAATCATGTCAGAGAATATAGCCATCATACATCTCTGAAAGGTGGCCGGGGCACCACATAACCCAAACGAAACTCTACGAAAAGCAAATGTGCCAAATGGACAAGTGAAGGTAGTCTTTTCCTGATCCTTTGGTGCAATACAAATCTGATTATACCCGAAATAACCATCCAGAAGACAAAAATACTCATGTCCCGCCAATCTGTCAAGCATTTGATCAATAAATGGAAGAGGAAAGTGATCCTTTCTTGTGGCTTTGTTCAATTTCCTATAATCCATGCATACTCTCCATCCTGTAACTGTTCGAGTAGGGATGAGCTCATTCTTTTCATTTGTGACCACAGTGATACCTCCTTTCTTAGGAACACATTGTACAGGGCTCACCCACGAGCTGTCAGAAATAGGATAAATGATGCCTGCATCTAGCCATTTTAGAATTTCTTTCTTCACCACCTCCTTCATGATGGGATTCAGTCTTCGTTGCTGTTCCACAGTTGGCTTACTTCCTTCCTCTAGCAGAATTTTATGCATACAATATGAAGGACTTATCCCCTTGATGTCTGCTATGGTCCATCCTATAGCCGATTTGAATTCTCTCAAAATCCTTAAGAGCTTGTCTTCCTCACTACCTGAAAGGTCAGCTGAAATAATAACAGGTAACGTAGATGAATCACCTAAAAAAGCATACCTCAAGTGTTCAGGTAATGGTTTGAGCTCTAAGGTAGGCGCTTCCTCTATTGATGGTTTGAGCTTTCCTTCAGCGTTCTTGAGGTCAGAAGTACCAAGAGATTCAAATGGTATATCCAGCTTTCGCTTCCAGGGAGAAGCGTTCAGATATTGTAATTGCTCATTGCTATCTTCATCATCACTGTCAAATTCCCCCACTAAGGCCTTTTCCAATGCATCAGACATTAGCATGTGCTCGAGTTCCGAAGTAACTGCGGAATCAATCACATCCACTTTTAAGCACTCCTCATCTTCTGTAGGGAATTTCATTGCCTTGAATACGTTGAAGGTCACATCCTGGTCTTGGACTCGCATAGTAAGTTCACCTTTTTGCACATCTATCAAGGTACGGCCAGTAGCCAAGAAAGGCCTCCCCAAGATTATGGGAATCTTCTTATCTTCCTCAAAATCCAGAATAACAAAATCTGCAGGAAAGAAGAGCTTATCCACCTTGACGAGCACATCCTCAACTATGCCCCTTGGGTAAGTAATGGAACGGTCAACCAATTGTAGCGACATGTATGTGGGTTTTGGATCAGGCAGATCCAGCTTTTTAAAGATCGACAAGGGCATCAGATTAATGCTTGCTCCCAAATCACAAAGGCACTTTTCAAAAGTTAGATTGCCAATGGTGCAAGGAATGGTGAAGCTTCCTGGATCTTTCAGTTTTGGTGGTAACTTTTGCTGCAGAACAGCGCTACATTCTTCCGTGAGAGCAACGGTTTCAAGGTCATCCAGTTTCACCTTCCTTGAAAGAATAGTCTTCATAAACTTCGCATAACTAGGCATTTGTTCCAGAGCCTCAGCGAAAGGTATATTGATGTGAAGTTTCTTGAACACCTCCAGAAACTTCCCGAACTGTCTATCCAGCTTTTGTTGCTGCAATCTCTTAGGAAAAGGTGGTGGAGGATAGAGCTGTTTCTCCCCTGTATTAGCCTCAGGCAGAGTGTGTTCAACAGTAGTCTTCCTTGGTTCCGCCGTTTTCTCCTTTTGCTTAAATTCTTCATCTCTAACTTCAGCTTCGACTTCTTTTGCCTTTTCAGTATCAGCTACTTTTCCAGACCTTAAGGTAATAGCCTTGACTTGCTCTTTAGCTTCCTTCCTGCCTGGTACTTCCGTGTCACTGGGAAGAGTGCCAGGTTGACGATTGAGCACTGCATTGGCTAATTGACCGATTTGATTTTCCAAGGTCTTGATAGAAACCGCCTGACTTTTGCACAACAGCTTAAGTTCCTCAAACTCAGCACTAGTAGGTGCAGCTGCACTTCCCTGTTGAGGATATGATTGCCTTGTAGCATACTGCTGTGGTTGCTGGAATCCAGGTGGGTTAAACTGTTTACTCACTCCTTGCTGATATGGTGGCTGAATAGCATTCTGATTATTCCCCCAGCTGAAATTTGGATGATTTCTGTTGTTAGGATGATAGGTCGCTGGCACAGGCTGCTGTTGTCGCTGATAATTATTCACATATTGAACAGATTCGTTGACAAGAGAACACTGATCCGTAGCATGAGAACCTGCACAAAGCTCACAAACCATAGCTGTTTGATTAACTCCATACGTAGCCAGAGAATCAACCTTCATTGATAGCGCTTGGAGCTGGGCTGCAATAGCGGTGGCTGCATCAACTTCCAGAATACCTGCGACCTTGCCTGACGTCATCCTCTGAGTTGGGTTTTGATGCTCATTTGCAGCCATCGTCTCGATAAGATTATACGCCTCAGTATAGCTTTTAGCCCATAAGGCGCCTCCAGCTGCTGCATCGAGCATGGGCCGAGATTGGGCCCCCAAACCATTATAAAAACCAGTGATTACCATCCAATCCGGAATTCCATGATGTGGACATTTTCTCAACATTTCCTTGTAGCGTTCCCAAGCCTCGCACATAGATTCTGTAGGTTGCTGCGCAAACTGAGTAAGAGCACTCCTCATAGCAGCAGTCTTTGCCATTGGATAAAACTTCACCAGAAACTTTTGCGCAAGATCTTGCCACGTAGTGATGGACCCAGCTGGTTCAGAATGTAACCAGTCTTTAGCCTTATCCCTCAGTGAGAATGGGAAGAGCCTCAACTTGATAGCCTCATCAGTCACGCCATTATACTTAAAAGTGCTGCAGATCTCGACAAAATTTCTTATGTGCATGTTGGGGTCTTCAGTTGCCGCTCCTTCAAAAGAAACAGAATTCTGCACCATCTGAATAGTGCCCGGCTTGATTTCAAAGGTGTTAGCTTGAATAGCCGGATGAAGGATGCTTGACTGAATGTCATCAATTTTAGGCCGAGAAAAATCCATAAGAGCTGGATCAGCTTGAACAATACGATCTCCCATGTTTACTGGTTCCTTCTGCTCAGTTCCTGAATCCGAATCCTCAAAATCTAACTTCTCCGGTGTATCAAGAACTTCGTCTTTCTCCTCGGTTGTATCTAAGGTCCTCTTGCGAGCACGAGAACGAGTTTGCATAAACGTTTGCTAAAGTACCTGAAACACAACCGAAAAGAGTAATTAACTACTACGTCCTAATCACTGAGTCCTAATGACCAATGATGGTAAGTATATAAACTAAACAAATACGCCGAGTCCCCGGCAGCGGCGCCAAAAACTTGTTAGGGCAAAATCACGCACTAATATTCACGCAAGTATACGCGTTCGCAAGTAATATAGAATACTTTCTAGTTCGTTCCCTCAGAGACTCAGACTAATTTATTGTCTAATTTAACTCACTCACCAATGTATGACTACTTCTCAATGTTAAGATAATAACACTTAAAATTATTGATTAAATATTAACTATAATTAACTACTTAATTAATCACTTAACTAACACTTCAATTTATCAATAATAAAACACTCATGAGATCACAACTTCATTATTACTTCCTTCTATAGCCATAGTTATTACCTTTAGCATGTGACAGTGATGATATTAATCGAATAACACGAAACTGATAAAAGCCAACTTTCATTGTACTAATACCATTCTACCAAACATCCACAATTAAGATAGAAGTTGAATAGTCATCAATTATGTTGAGTTCCTATATGTCTACAGAAATTGACAACACAACGATTTAAGCACAAGTTATCCCTTTTTAATTACATAGGGCAAATAAAACTGTTAGAGTTACCCACTAATCATGCACAACGTACATGAACCTATGCTAGCATGGCAAGTTCTAAATCTCAAGATCCACCGTCGCTTCACAAGAGATTAACACCCTATCTTATATGTTCGCGACGCACATAAGACGAATACGCATAACCAATACTAGATATCATGCAATCATCACATACTAAAGTATTAAACAATTAACTAAAGAATTCCATAATAAATCCGTTGCAACCCCATGATCACGATTAGCCCATAATAGAACTTATCGCCATCATGGGTTCATATGAAATCATGATAAACAAACACAAGAAAATAATAACTAAACTGATTATATTAAAACAGAGTACATCACAAGAGTAAATAAGTCAAAGCAAGAAAACTAGCATCCAACATTACAACGAAACAAGAATCACAAGAATATATGCTTCCTCTTCGTTGCTGTGTGCTAAATCGGTCTTCTTCCTTATCTCCTTCGCTTCTTGCAAAACACAATCTAAAACATAATCTCCTCTTAATACTCTGTGAAAAATGTCTTAAATCTACCTATATAATAGTCCCATAAAATTCAGATTACATAGAAGTGGAAGCCAAACAGAAGTAGAAGTCTAAAATAATATATCTTTTTCCCCGACCCTGCGCGGCCGCTCAGCATTTCTGCGCGGGCGCGCAAGGCTGCTGCGCGGCCGCTCAGCATTGCTGCGCGGGCGCGCAGGACCCTTCTGGAAAAATTCCATGTTTGCTCCGTTTCTTCGCCGTAATCTGCCCGTTCTTTTCCTCTCGCAATGGTGAACACATGCCAAGGCTTATTCTTGATGATTCCTCCTCCGAAATGCAACTAATACCCTGAAATGCATAAACACTAGAAAAACGCATCAAATACACAAAATACTTGATTTCAAGACACCAATTTAAGCCATTTTAAGATGTTCTAAGTGGTATAAAATGCCACTTATCACATACTTACAACCAATTAATGTAATTTAACATTCTATCTGTAAATAAAATTGTATCTTCTTGTTAACCTTACGTACATCTAATAAGGCAGATGTCATTCCTCGTGAGGCGCCCGAAAAGTGATAAGAAACTTCTCGCAATGATGGTGCCTTTAAAACTCACAATGTTGGTTCTCTGTCAACTTCAATCAACTCATTACCTCCAACCTGAAGATCGCCCTACCACACAATTCTAAGTTGGATCATACTAAAATTCATTTATCTTTCCTTATACGGAGTCTCAAAAGAATCAATCTCATTTTCGTTAAAACCACATGAAAACAAGGTAAGTTACCCAGTATCCGTCGAGTTGTTGACTCCTTGCAACTATAGGATCTGAATACTCAATATACCTATAATGTCAATATATTCACCTTATAACTATCTTAACAACATCATATCCTAATAATCAATATCGGATCAACTAGTCTTAAATCACACTCGACTCAGACTCAAAATAAGTATACTTAAGATCTTCCTTATTTTATATGACCTGGCAATCCTATCTTACTTCCACCTATTCTTATTACAGGGACCAATAACTTGTTGCTCTGATACCAACTTGTAACATCCCCAAATCCGGGATCAAGATTGGGTGTCACCAAATAATCTTTTCATAATATAAACCTGTATATTAAAACAAATATACAGATGACCCCTCAATTCCAGACCGTTCACAAGTTATGGTATGAAATAAGAATCTAACCTTCTAAAATTTATATCAACTAATTACAATTTTATTACCTCTTAACTAACTTCCTTGTCTTATTCATTCTGACATCTCCAACTTCCCGCAACTGGGATTTCTCCAATTTTGCTATCTATTAAGAGCTATTTACCTTAATCCTCATTTGAAACTGAAAGAAATAAGAATTCACAAAGCAAGAGTGAGCCAAAAATGCCCAGCAAGTAACATAACTGATTTCCAGGTATCAAAATCAAAAGTAATTTCCAGACACAGTCTTTAAATAATTTACAAACATTTTTACTTATTTGAAATAGTTGAGCGAATAAAACATTGGCTTTTATTAGCCCTTAATCATAAATCAAAAGTAACGAGCAGTTCCCAGATTCATCTCTTGAATCAGTTCTTTGTCCAGTTTTGTAATTATAAAACTTTTCAAAAAGAAATGTTGTTAATGGCGATCAACAATAAATGGACACTAGATCATCATTCACACTCATACACTACTGATCATTCAGGATATATTATAGATCTATACTTACTTGTATAGATCCATTCGGGTACCCAGGCACTATGGCCCAATATCAAGGGTCGGTCCATCCTCGGCCCTTAGGGTCCAGTCCATAGAGTATTTTGATATCAAATCATTTTCATTTCAAAACATCCTGATTCAGGGTTCGCAAATAACCGGAATAATAGATATTTGCTAAGGCGATCAATCAATAATAAAGGAATAATAATGAAGAGTACTTGCATAATTAAGAATAATTGAAGTGAAATATAAAACATTTAATTATAATGAGCTTAGAATAGGAAAGAAATACTTGTAGTATATTACAAGAAAGAATACTTGCCTCAATTCATTCATTTTCTAGCCTTCAATCACCATTTTATGCTCACATCTACTTTGTATCTACTTATTCCATTACCACACAAAATCAGACTTTACTTTCACTATCATTTCCTGGCTTTGAATTCCTTGAACTAGGTGTATATATCATAAAATATACTATTTCAATTAACCGACATTGTATAATTGTCTAGTCTAATCCTTATCGTCTACCCGCTCGATATCCACAGATAAGTATTATGTTTAATCATATAAAGTTCAAATAGGCACGTGGATTCATAATTTAAATAACACATAAGCACATAAGGCACGTATCACATATTTTATATAACATATAACATGGTTCGTCAAAACATTCGACTCGACACGTACATAATTGAAATTGGATCGAAATATGTCTTTACGATATTTACGAGACTTAAAAATGTTTACAGAATCAAGTGACCTTCCGAAACGGGAGATTTTATGTCTCGAAAGTATTTTTAATAGAAGCAGAATCTTTTTTTGAGTCTAGACACGTTCGTTTCGTATTAAACGGACGAGCGGTTGATTTATTATGAATAAAATAAGCATAATTCAATTAATCATAATATTACTTGAATTTTAAATACCTTTATCTATAATTTTTAAAAGTTCAAGAATGATTTTAAATCATTATTTAGTTTAATTATAAATAATTATATTTTATTTAATTATTTATAGATAAAATTAATTATTTATGCCGGATTTCGGCCGGATTTCGGCCGGACTTCAACCGGGATCCGGGTTCAACCCCAGAAACCGGGGAAGTCGCCGTTTTCCGGTGAACCTCCGAGTAGTGCCAAATTTTAACAGTTCGAGCCCGTTTCAACACCTAAATCATTACTTACAACCTCAGTAACTCAGAAAGCAACATAACACTCTTAGATAACACCGGAATCGATTCCTCCAGTCAAAAACAAAGAACAACAGGTGACAATCCGGCGAAACTCCGGCCTAGGCCAAATTGGGACCAAACAAATCAATACATAACTCAAAATAAAGCTCTAATTACATATAATCGGATATAATCATTCTTAACATCAAAACATTAACAAACAAACCGGCAAAACGAATCAAAATAAAAAAAATTCATGAACTCGTTTTATTACTTTGGGTAATTGTTTGATATACTTAATTATATGAATCGATTACATATTCTATCCTTAAGCTTAATCAATCATCAGAACAAGCAAATAACCCCGGATTCAAAAACCCCCAAATTCAACATACACCCTAAATATTAAAAATTACCTATCGTTCGATGATTTTGACAATTGAAATGGGTAGAACAGATCAAGGGCTTCACAACAGTTACTCATACTTTGAATTCTGAAATCCACATCACCTCCAAATTTGGATTTGATTCTCAAGAACACCCAAGAACATTTTTCAGAGAATTTTTAGAATTTTATTTATTTTCTTATGTTTATATAATAAAATAATATTTAAATAGTATTTATAGTTATAAAAATAATACTCCCAAAATTATTTAGGGCATAGCTATATCATTTAATAAAAATAATTAGTCCAAAATTAATAATTAACTATGAATAATTTTTAATCCAAAATACAAAAATTATGTCAAAAATTCCTAAAAATTACGAATAATCCAAAAATGCAAAATTATTTAATATTTAATAGTCCCACAATTTTATAAAAATAAAAATACGATTTTTGTGGGCTTTTACGTCCCCGTAGGGGCCCGGAGAAGTCATTTTTCACGAAACAAAATACTTTTTAAATTAACTGGATGTTCGGAAAATCACCATATTATACGCCATATGATGAAGAATAAATTTAATTGCTTTGTACAAGATAACAGCTATTAAAATGAAATTTGAAAAGTATAACGTTTAATATAAATCCATTTAACACGTAATAAAATACCACAAAATATCCCCGATCACACAGAACATATATAGAACATAACAAATACTCAATTATGATCAATCATAATTTATAATATCATAAATCACATAATTATTCATTTAATATCATATGAAAATGTCGTAATTTCTCGGTGGTTACATATTACGCTTGACTTGTGCCAGAATAACAAATAAAAAAATTAAATATTGTTTACAGGATTTGCTGCATTGGGCCAAGAGAAAATAATAAATACAAAAGGCACGGGCTAAAAAATTAAATTATTGAACCGGGGGTAAAACAATAGTAAAATTTAAAGATAATTCATTTGTCGATATAATCACATCGGGAAAACATATATACTACTCATACGGACTGAAACAAAATGATACTGAACCTAGATTGAAATAAAATTCAAAATAAATTAAATATAAGTACTTGGATTTTGGTTGATATAACATGCTTCTATAATTACAGGTTTTCTTTTATGTCTATAATATTCACACTATTTTATTAAAACGAAACTAAAGATAATTTGTCATATTTTATAATAGTGTCGAAATAAAACAAAACAATATATGCTATTCTTCGGGTTGAAAAAGATTTATTTAAATATCTAAGATAAAATAAAATTAAAATCAAAAAATATTTAGGCCAACTAAAATAAAATAATAGGTACTTCTATCCGGGCTAAGATAAAATTATATCTTGTATTTGAGTTTAAACAAATTAAAATAAAGATGAAAATAATTATTTAGATTTGGTTGATAAAATGAGTCTTAGGTTAAAATAAAATACCGTATACAATTGAGCCTGGTTAAAACAAACTAAAATCAAATTACGGATAATTCACCTTTTTTTATCTAGGCTAAAATTTATTTTTTAATTAAAACACAATTATCATTTTTATACACATCTATAGATATAAATAAAACTATATATTTTAATCAGAAATGTCATTTTTTGTATAATAACTCTTATTTTAAAGATATTGCTAGCATATACGTGTGTATATAATTATTATCAAAACATATAATTAAACGTTTTATATGATAAATTTTATATCATAAAATTTTCAAAATTCAAAATAAATCTTAAAAAATTTATACTCCATATTATACTAAAACTAATATGTGCATCACACACTGATTCTTATAAACTAGGTGCTCCAAGAATGTAGTTAGACATGAACTCCAAAACACTAGCAGTTGATATAAATTGTATATGTCCGGACTCACTGTAACGCCCTCCAGACCCGGGGTATAAGTCTGGGGGTTACTAGCTAATCACCAAACCTGTACAATCTGATTAACAATTAATAAAGAAATGAAATTAATCCGCTTTAACACTAACCAGGATCTTTTTAGGTTGAAGTATGAAAACAAGAACCACTAACTACTTTTATTACAAACCAACATTCAAAGTCTCACAAACTCTCTGTATTACAAACCATTGTCTAATTCATTTTAAACTAAGTTCAACTTTTATTCAAACACGCACACATACTATCTATCAACACTCCACCTGCTCGGGCAACTCAAAGCTTTCTTCCTGGATTGGGATCAACACCTTGGGTATAAGAGGATCCCGAGGCTTGACCCGCTTCTTTACCACTCGAGTCCTGATTGGTTTCATATTCCTTCTTAACTGAAAACAATAAGGTGAATAACAACAAAAGCGGTGAGCCAAAAGGTGCTCAACAAGTCCACAAACATATAAACAGTGTTAAAGCATTTTAAATGAATCCGCCATCCCAGGTATATCTGCCAAGATATAACCTCACGAGAATAGAAAGAAGGCCATTACTGGCGAGTACAAATAAATTAAACTAGACACAAGTTCGCATCTATATTCTGCTGATCAGTCAGAATATAATGCAGATCCATATCTCAATATATAGATCCAGTCGGGTACCCAGGCACTACGGCCCACGTCGAGACACCAGTCATCCCGGTCCTCAGGATTAAGACACACTCAATCCCAAAATATCATTATCCAGTCCATCGCTTAGCAACTGGGACAATCGGTATGCTTTGATATATTCCAAATACTAGAATATATCAATCTCCATGTGTTACCAACAGAATATGAATCAAGAATCCAAAGAAACGGAGAAATCAAGAATTGAAATGAAATATGAACAAAGGAATAGGGATTGTATATTAGTGATCAAGAACAATAATCAAGAGAATGTAAATGTGATAAATATTTGAATCAATATCATTATTCTGAAAGTAGAATAGAGGAAAAACTTGCCTTCTGTGCGACTTACTGCAATTGAATCACTTATGTCTATCACCTTGGACTATTACCGACTCAGCTGGCCTGGTTGGCTGAGCTTCTGTTGGCAAAACAGACTGGGTAAGTCACGTCGTACTTCATTTGCATCTTGAATCGACTTCAAACCGATCCTAACATCTACACATGCGCTTATGACTGACTCATGTATTACATATAAGCAAGTAAGACTCGATTAACCACGTAATACACATAAGCACATAAGCACATAATCCTTTTTATGGTTAAAATAATTTTTAAAACCAAAATCGACTCGCTGATCGCTCAACTGATCGTTATCTGACTCGTTTTCCCATTTTTCCGGAATTTTTCGGACTCGTCTCGGCACGTAACTTGACTGATAATCAAACAAGTTACAAAATTAACTAACTTCTAAAAGAAATTAAGCTTTGATATTATTTTTAATGAAAAGGATTCATTTTTCTGAGTTAACAGGCTTTTGTTTCACGCAAAACGGACTAACGGTTGAATTATTATTAATTAAATACTGATAATTCCATTTATTAATCATTATAAATAATTATTACTAATTTTTAAAACCCAAAAATAATTTTTAAATCATTATTTAAGAAAATCAGAATTAAAAATAATTTTTCTATAATTTTTTGAAATTAAAATGAATTTATTATGATTTATTGAAAATTATTTGATTAATTATCAAAATAATTAATCACTTTTAAATAATTAATAAGTAATAAATAAATAATAAATAAATAAGAAAATAATTCAATCTGATTTTTAGAAAATAATTCAGAATTATTTATAATATAAATTAATTAATTGAATAATTAATTAATCAATTTACAAAATAAACAAAACTGATTTTTAAAATTAATAAAAATAAAAAGTAAAAATAATTTCCAGAAACAGTTGTCAGAAAACCATCCCTGACAAAATCAGATCAAACCCGGGTATTCTACACGGGTCAAACGGGTCAAAATCCGGGTCATGAAGAACACGCCGGATTTTGCCCAGAATCCGGCCACCGGTGCAGAATCCGGTGAGCCACTTTCAGGACAAAAACGGAACCGTTTGGTTCGTTTTTCACAGGGTTTCAATTTCAAATCGTTCTGGCAATCTAATTCTGGCAATATCATCACAGAATAACCCTCGGGTCATCTTCTCCGATCAAAATCGACATGAACTCTGGCCAAAAACCCAAATCATTCATTTGTACATAAAATCAAACGTTATATAGTGCAAAATGAAGCTAAGAACATATACAATCAAAGCCCTAACATTACAGGAACCAAATATTCACAGAAATCATCGAGTTGTGTTTTGAAAATTCGACCTAAACCCTAGAAATCGTGAATCACTATCCAAGCATCGTTTGTTCAATTAAACACCATGAATCGACTGTAAATCATCTAACAAAGCTATATCAATCATCAAAACATCAAAATAACCCCAGAATCAAAAAGCCCTAATTCGAACATAAACCCTAGAAATCAAAAATCAAAAACGATACAATAAAACGTGAAATTGATGCAAGAAACAGAAAGAACGGATCAAAACCTTCGATTTGAGTACTTGAATCACACGATTTGATGCTGTAATCAGTGAGAAATCACGACTTGATTCTTCGACCCGAACCTGTTCTTCCCGACCCGATTTCAGAGAATTTTTGGTAATTTTGCAGATTTTAATGATTAATTATAATTAATTAAATAAAAATTAGGCTATTTATAGTAGTAAAAATAATACTCCTAATTAAAATTAAGGGGCTAATTATACATTAAATAAAAATATTGGGCCCTAATTTTTATAATTTTTGAGTATTAAAATTTAATTTATAAATATTTTATATATGCAATATATATGCCAAAAATTCCGAAAAATTGTGAATAATGCAAAAATGCAAAGAAATAATATAAATGAAAGTCCTATAATTTTATAAAAATAAAAATGTGATTTTTGTGGGGTTTTTGACACCCAATGGTGCCCGGAAAAATTATTTTTCGCAAAATGAAAAAATTTATAAATTATCTAGATGTTCAGAACAAGGCGATTGTAAAAGCCATTTGATGAAAAATAGGGCCCATTATTTTATTTGAAATACTGGCTTTAAAATCATCGTTTGGGTCGTAAAACGTTTGAAATAAAACCTATAAATGCATAATAAAATATCTGAAAAATACCTTAAAAATACAGAAATGACATGGGATACACGTATCACGTAACATTTAGGGTTTATCAGATAATCACACATAAATGACACATTAATTCACATATTTTATTAGAATCAGGATATAATATAAACGTAAAGTTCCCAGTCGTTACATCCTTCCCCCCTTAAAAGGATTCTGTCCTCAGAATCTTCTATGAAAACAAATGAGGGTATTTCTCTAATATTTCACTTTCGAGTTCCCAGGTTGATTCTTCAACCATAGGATTTCTCCAAAACACTCGCACTAAATATACAGACTTATTTCTCAACACTTTCTCTCGCCGATCTAAAATTCTTACCGGCTGTTCTATAAAAGACAAATCAGGTTGGATTTCTATCGGCTCATACTCGATTACATGCCTAGAATCAGGATTATATCGCTTAAGCATGGACACGTGAAACACATTGTGAATATGCTGCATATGAGGCGGTAAAGCTAATTTGTATGCAACTTTTCCCACTTTCTTCAAAATTTCAAACGGTCCAACATATCGTGGTTTCAATTTACCCTTATTGCTAAATCTGGTTAATCCTTTCCATGGCGATATTTTGAGTAGTACATTTTCTCCTTCCTGATAGTCCATATCTTTCCTGGCTTGATCTGCATATTTGTGTTGCCTGTTTTGCACTGCATCGAGTCATTTTCGAATGAGTTCAATCTTTTCTTTCATTTGTTGAATTAGTTCTGGACCCAAAATTTTGCGTTCTCCAACTTCATCCCAATATACTGGTGATCTGCATTTTCTCCCGTGCAATGCTTCATACGGTGGCATTCCAATGCTGGTGTGATAACTGTTATTATAAGAAAATTCCACTAGGGGTAGATGTTCATCCCAACTGCCTTCAAAATCGATCGTACAAACTTGTAGCATGTCTTCAATCGTTTGGATAGTTCTTTCACTTTGCCCGTCAGTTTGCGGATGATAAGCGGTACTCATGTTCAATTTAGTTCCAAGACATTCTTGAAATTATCTCCAAAATCTTGAGTTGAAACGAGGATCTCGATCAGACACGATAGATACTGGAACTCCATATCGCATCACAATTTCTTTGAGATATATGTGCACTAGCTTGTCGAGTGAAAATCTTTCATTGATTGGTAAAAAATGTGCCGACTTCGTGAGTCTGTCAATGATTACCCATATCGCATCATGATTTGCCTTTGTCCTTGGTAGTCCTACCACAAAATCCATCGCTAGATGTTCCCATTTCCATTCTGGAATGTCTAATGGTTGCAATAATCCACTCGGACGTTGATGTTCCGCTTTAACTCGCTGGCATGTGTAGCACTTACTTATCCATTCAGCTATTTCCTTCTTCATGTTCGGCCACCAGACAGATCACGATGCATTTTTGTACTTCCTGGATGAATGGAATACTTCGAATTGTGCGCATCTCGCATTATTTCTTCTTTTAATTCTACTACGTTAGGGATCCAGATTCTCGACGCAAAGCGTAAAATTCCTTCATTATCTTTCTGAGTTATGATTTCTTCTCCCGTCAGGTCGTCATCTTGACTCATCACTTCATTTTGACAGCGGCGAATATTTTCTAACAATTTCGGTTGGAAAGTCATAGTGTAGATAGCTTCTGCAGATTCATTGGGAACACGAATCTCAATTTCCAATTTGTCGAATTCCTTGATTAAGTCTTCACACGAAGTTAACCGATTCAATCTTTCTTTCCTGCTCAGCGCATCAGCTACAACATTTGCTTTCCCTGGATGATAACTAATCATGACGTCGTAATCCTTTATCAATTCCAGGCATCAACGTTGTCGCATGTTCAGCTCCTTTTGCGTAAAGATATACTTTAGACTTTTATGATCTGTGTAAATTTCACATTTTTCACCGTAGAGATAATGTCTCCAAAGCTTCAACGCAAATACGATCGCTGCCAATTCCAGATCATGAGTGGGATATTTTTGTTCATGAGGTTTAAGTTGTCTCGAAGCATATGCGATGACGTTACTGTGCTGCATCAGTACACATCCTAACCCGCGATACGAAGCGTCGCTGAAAATGACGAAATTTCCTAGCTCGTCTGGCAATACAAGTACTGGTGCGGTTACTAACCGATTTTTCAGCTCTTGAAAACTTTCTTCACACTTATCACTCCATTCAAACCTTTCACTTTTTCGAGTTAACTTGGTCAGCGGCGTTACTATTTTCGCAAAATCTTTGACAAACCTTCGATAATATCCTGCCAATCCCAAGAAACTTCGAACTTCTGTCGGCGTCCTTGGTCTTTCCCAATTTAACACAGCTTCAATATTCGTTGGATCGACTTGGATGCCTTCTCTACTGATAATATGCCCTAGAAATTGTACTTCTCTTAACCAGAATTCACATTTCAAAAATTTTGCGTATAGTTGCTCTTTCCTCAGAATTTCCAAAGCTATTTTCAAGTATTCTGCATGCTCTTCTTCTGACTTGGAGTAAATCAAGATGTCATCAATGAATACAAGCACGAATTTATCCAAATATTTCTTGAATACTCTGTTCATCAAATCCATTTATGCTGCTGGCGTGTTTGTCAGACCGAATGCCATTACCAAAAACTCGTAATGCCCATATCTTGTACGAAACGCAGTCTTTGGAATATCGTCAGCTTTAATCTTCAATTGATGATAGCCTGATCGCAAATCTATCTTTGAAAACCATGCTGCTCCTTTTAGCTGATCGAACAAATCGTCGATTCTCGGTAAGGGATACTTGTTCTTGATAGTGAGTTTATTCAATTCCCTATAGTCAATGCATAATCGCATGATGTCGTCCTTCTTCTTCATAAATAACACCGGTGCACCCCATGGGGATACACTAGGTCGTATGATGCCTCGGTCTAGAAGATCTTGCAGTTGCATTGTCAATTCCTTCATTTCGACTGGAGCCATCCGATATGGAGCTTTCGAAACTGGTTCTGTACCTGGTGCTAGATCAATTGTGAACTCAATTTCTCGCTCTGGTGGTAACCCTGGAAGCTCGTCTGGAAAGACGTCTGGAAACTTGCACACAATTGGAATGTCTTATATTCTAGGACTTCCTCTTTCAGTATCTAACACGTAAGCTATGTATGCCTCACATCCTTGTCGAAGCAATCGTTTAGCCTGCATCACAGTAAGAAATTTCTTCTGCTGTTTTTCGCCTTTGAATATTACCGTTGCATTTTCCGCAGTTCGCAATTTGACTCTCTTATTCGCGCAATCTATCTGAGCGTTATGACATGCTAACCAATCCATTCCCAAGATAATATTGAATTCTCCTAGCTTAAAAGGAATTAAATCTACCGAAAAATGATGTCCGGCTATTTCTATATCACACGCAGGACATACTCGATCTACCGGAACTTGGTCGTCATTCGCTAATTTTATAATTAACATTTCGCCCAACCATTCGATTTCACAATGTAACTTATCAAGAAATTCTTCAAAAACAAATGAACGAGTAGCTCCAGAATCAATTAATACTTTTGAAATTACGGAATTCACCAAAAGCGTACCTGCAATAACACTCGGACTCTGCACCGCTTCTTTCATGGTCATGTTAAAAGTTCTTGCTTTGGGTTGATTAGGCGGCGGCGGAGGTAATGCTAACACTCTCGGAACACTGGCTGCCATAGCTGATCCTTTGCAATTTCTGGTGATATGCCCTTTTTTTCCACACTGGAAACAAGTCATCTCTGCTGTTCTACCTGTTGGAAATTCGTTAGAATAATGCCCTTTCTGCTTACACCGATAACACATTACATCCCTTTTGATACATACACCAGTATGCTTTCGATTACATGTCTTGCAGTACGGCACTGGAACTCTGACCATTCCCTGCTGACTAGAGGTTTGGAAATGATTATCTGCCTTCTGTGAACCTTGTCCTATCCTTTTAAAATTCAAATTTTCCCGGGCTTTGAATCCCGGCTTTCTGCTGGAGCGATCTTGGAAACTTCCCTGTCCCTTGTCTTGCTGAGATCTTTCACTTTCCCCTTCTATAATCAAAGCTTTCTGAACTACGGCGGTATACGTCGTTAATTCGAAAACTACAACTTGGCCACGAATCTATGGTCATAACCCTTCTTGAAACCTTTGAACTAGTTTTTCTTCAGTGTCAACCTGTTCTGGAACAAACCTAGCCAACTCAGTAAATTTGGCTTCATATTCTGCCACGGACATATTTCCCTTCTTCAGTTCTAGGAACTTAATCTGCATTTGATTCTTCACATAGCGAGGAAAATGCTTTTCTAAAAACAACTCTTTAAACCTATCCCATGCAATAACTTCTTCACCCTCTAAGGCCTTTTTAGATTTCCACCAATAATTCGCCTCTCCTTTCAACAAGTAACTAGCAAAATCAGTCTTCTGGTCCTCACCTACCTTCACTAGTGCGAACGCTTTCTCTACTTCTTTTAACCATGTGGTAGCTTTAATAGGATCAGTAGTCCCTTCAAACTCTGGAGGTTTAACTGACTGAAACTGCTTAAAAGTAACAACAGGTAATACTTGTGGTAATTGAAGCTCAGGACGAGGTGGCTGTTGTAACATTTGTTGTCATATCTGCTGTTGCTGATGCTGCATCTGCTACTGCATCATTACCATCTGTTGTTGCATCAGATGGAACATTTGGTTCATGGTCTCATTAGTCAGATTCTCAGAATTGCTGTTAGAGGTCTCAGCCCTAGTCTTTCTTTTTGGTGCCATCTTCTTCTGATAATAAAACAGGTGATATTTATTTAACAGTTTAATAAACAATCGACAATATGTATGGAAAACAATTTATCCTGTATTCATAACATGGTTTATTTAAAGAAAACAATTGCTGAGTGAACAGACTGGAAATGTAAACAGTTAAATAAAATAATTGTTTTTTTTCAACAGGAATTATAATATGAAAAACTGTAAAGTGAAAGTAAATGCTGTAAAACTGTAAAGACTGAAATTTAAATAAAAGAATTTGAAAAAGTTCATCTTATATATATGTGACACCAGCTTCAGGTGTAAATGCTTGATACAAAAAGTCTCGGGCTACTGGTCATCACTACGGCTACAAGTCACACTATCGCTACAAGTTAAACTACTACTACAAGTTAAACTACTGATACACACATACACACTACTCACTAGGTTATACTATGCTGCCTCTATATACACATGTACTCTGGAGTCACCGTCTCAAACCCTCTCAGAACCCAGGCGGAATACGCCTAAGCTCCTCTCTAAGTGCCTGGACCAAAGTCTGTGCCAAGCGAAAAACCCTGTAGAATTCTGCAAAAGAAGGAGGTCCATCATGAGTCAAGTCATCCAGCTCCCAAGTAGCACTCATCAACACTGACTGTAATCGCTGTCTCATATAATAATCCGGCTGTAGGGCCGCTAACGGTCCTCTGTCCCTCTGATCAAACAGATGCATAATCTCCCGACACTGTGCCCGCCAATACTCCATATCATCCCAAATAACTCTATACTCATGGTATGGTACCATATGCGGCTGAGCAACCTGACCTACTGACTCCTGAGAAGGAACCCTCGGAATACCTGCACCCTGCTGGGGTAAACCTAACTGTAGATCCACATCATGCTCTCTCATCCCCTCTACTGGAATCATCTGAACTACGTCCGGCTCTGGGGCATGCACTGGTATAGGAGGTAACAATGGTGGTAGTGGTAACTCCTGCTCAATACCTAGTATAAACTGGTGCTCAATAGGTAAAAGAACCATCGGCTCGAAGAACTCAAATAGATCAAACATCTCTATGGGGTCATGCACTATCCCCTGTACTGGTGGTTCCGGCTCCTGTGGCAATGGTGGTGGAGGTGGTAGAGGAGGAAATATATACTCAGATACTGGAGGTATGGCTGGTGCTACTGGCCCAATGACTGTCCTCTCGGAAGATGCAGAATAACCAGAAGATACCATCTGATAATATACCAAAGAAAAGAAAAGGTCATTAACAATCCTAAGATTATTTCCCTATTCTAATTTGACCTAAATCCTAACACTATTCATCCTACTTTGACTATCCCTATCTTATGTGATCTCCCTATCCTATCTTAATCCTAATGTTCTTGTTTTCAGGGACCAAACATACATCTCTGATGCCAAACCTGTAACGCCTTCCAGACCCGGGGTATAAGTCTGGGGTTACTAGCTAATCACCAAACTTGTACAATCTGATTAACAATTAATAAAGAAATGAAATTAAACCCCTTTAACACTAACCAGGATCTTTTTAGGTTGAAGTATGAAAACAAGAACCACTAACTACTTTTATTACAAACCAACATTCAAAGTCTCAAAAACTCTCTTTATTACAAACCATTGTCTAATTCATTTTAAACTAAGTTCAACTTTTATTCAAACACACACACATACTATCTATCAACACTCCACCTGCTCGGGCAACTCAAAGCTTTCTTCCTGGATTGGGATCAACACCTTGGGTATAAGAGGATCCCGAGGCTTGACCCGCTTCTTTACCACTCGATTCCTGATTGGTTTCATATTCCTTCTTAACTGAAAACAATAACGTGAATAACAACAAAAGGGGTGAGCCAAAAGTTGCTCAACAAGTCCACAAACATATAAATAGTGTTAAAGCATTTTAAATGAATCCGCCTTCCCAGGTATATCTGCCAAGATATAACCTCACGAGAATAGAAAGAAGGCCATTACTGGCGAGTACAAATAAACTAAACTGGATACAAGTTCGCATCTATATTCTGCTGATCAGTCAGAATATAATGCAGATCCATATCTTAATATATAGATCCAGTCGGGTACCCAGACACTACGGCCCACGTCGAGGCACCAGTCATCCCGGTCCTCAGGATTAAGACACACTCAATCCCAAAATATCATTATCCAGTCCATCGCTTAGCAACCGGGACAATCGGTATGCTTTGATATATTCCAAACACTAGAATATATCAATCTCCATGTGTTACCAACAGAATATGAATCAAGAATCCAAAGAAACGGAGAAATCAAGAATTGAAATGAAATATGAACAAAGGAATAGGGATTGTATATTAGTGATCAAGAAAAATAATCAAGAGAATGTAGATGTGATAAATATTTAAATCAATATCACTATTCTGAAAGTAGAATAGAGGAAAAACTTGCCTTCTGCGCGACTTACTGCAATTGAATCACTTATGTCTATCACCTTGGACTATTACCGACTCAACTGGCCTGGCTGGCTTAGCTTCTGTTGGCAAAACAGACTGGTTAAGTCACGTCGTACTTTATTTGCATCTTGAATCGACTTCAAACCGATCCTAACATCTACCCATGCGCTTATGACTGACTCATGTATTACATATAAGCAAGTAAGACTCGATTAACCACGTAATACACATAAGCACATAAGCACATAATCCTCTTTATGGTTAAAATAATTTTTAAAACCAAAATCGACTCGCTGATCGCTCAACTGATCGTTATCTGACTCGTTTTCCTATTTTTCCGGAATTTTTCGGACTCGTCTCGGCACGTAACTTGACTGATAATCAAACAAGTTAAAAAATCAACTAACTTCTAAAAGAAATTAAGCTTTGATATTATTTTTAATGAAAAGGATTCATTTTTCTGAGTTAACAGGCTTTCGTTTCACGCAAAACGGACTAACGGTTGAATTATTATTAATTAAATACTGATAATTCCATTTATTAATCATTATAAATAATTATTACTAATTTTTAAAACCCAAAAATAATTTTTAAATCATTATTTAAGAAAATCAGAATTAAAAATAATTTTTCTATAATTTTTTGAAATTAAAATGAATTTATTATGATTTATTGAAAATTGTTTTATTAATTATCAAAATAATTAATCACTTTTAAATAATTAATAAGTAATAAATAAATAATAAATAATTAAGAAAATAATTCAATCTGATTTTTAGAAAATAATTCAGAATTATTTATAATATAAATTAATTAATTGAATAATTAATTAATCAATTTACAAAATAAATAAAACTGATTTTTAAAATTAATAAAAATAAAAAGTAAAAATAATTTCCAGAAACAGTTGTCAGAAAACCATCCCTGACAAAATTAGATCAAACCCAGGTATTCTTCACGGGTCAAACGGGTCAAAATCCGGGTCGTGAAGAACACGCCGGATTTTGCCCAGAATCCGGCCACCGGTGCAGAATCCGGTGAGCCACTTTCAGGCCAAAAACGGAGCCGTTTGGTTCATTTTTCACAGGATTTCAATTCCAAATGGTTCTGGCAATCTAATTCTGGCAATAACATCACAGAATAACCCTCGGGTCATCTTCTCCGATCAAAATCGACATGAACTCCGGCCAAAAACCCAAATCATTCATTTGTACATAAAATCAAACGTTATATAGTGCAAAATGAAGCTAAGAACATATACAATCAAAGCCCTAACATTACAGGAACCAAATATTCACAGAAATCATCGAGTTGTGTTTTGAAAATTCGTCCTAAACCCTAGAAAACGTGAATCACTATCCAAGCATCGTTTGTTCAATTAAACACCATGAATTGACTGTAAATCATCTAACAAAACTATATCAATCATCAAAACATCAAAATAACCCCAGAATCAAAAAAGCCCTAATTCGAACATAAACCCTAGAAATCAAAAATCAAAAACGATGCAATAAAACGTGAAATTGATGCAAGAAACAGAAAGAACGGATCAAAAACTTCGATTTGAGTACTTGAATCACACGATTTGATGCTGTAATCAGTGAGAAATCACGACTTGATTCTTCGACCCGAACCTGTTCTTCCCGACCCGATTTCAGAGAATTTTTGGTAATTTTGCAGATTTTAATGATTAATTATAATTAATTAAATAAAAATTAGGCTATTTATAATAGTAAAAATAATATTCCTAATTAAAATTAAGGGGCTAATTATACATTAAATAAAAATATTGGGCCCTAATTTTTATAATTTTTGAGTATTAAAATTTAATTTATATATATTTTATATATGCAATATATATGCCAAAAATTCCCAAAAATTGTGAATAATGCAAAAAGGCAAAGAAATAATATAAATGAAAGTCCTATAATTTTATAAAAATAAAAATGTGATTTTTGTGGGGTTTTTGACACCCAATGGGGCCCGGAAAAATCATTTTTCGCAAAACGAGAAAATTTATAAATTATCTAGATGTTCAGAACAAGGCGATTGTAAAAGCCATTTGATGAAAAATAAGGCTCATTATTTTATTTGAAATACTGGCTTTAAAATCATCGTTTGGGTGGTAAAACGTTTGAAATAAAACCTATAAATGCATAATAAAATATCTGAAAAATACCTTAAAAATACATAAATGACATGGGATACACGTATCACGTAACAGTTAGGGTTTATCAGATAATCACACATAAATGACACATTAATTCACATATTTTATTAGAATCAGGATATTTTATTTAACATAAATAACTTTAATGAAAGATAGATAGAGAGTCAGTTTAAGGAGAATTGTTGGAGAAATTGTTTGATTTTGGCTTTATAATAATTAGGGACTCATTTATTTATATTATTTGTAGTGAAAATGCAAGGATGTTGTTGTAGTTACTCTTAGTTGTTTTCTTATTTGTAAATGTTGTACAATATCTAACGCATATCAAATACAAATTGATTGTTTATCAATGTGTATTATTTTCATACAAGACATTACCAAATTACACAACGTTTCTAATATAGCTCATTAAGGAAAAAATATATATATATTCTTGTTTGTGTTGTATAATTTGTATTTAATGAATGAATATAAACAGGGTAGTAAGTGTACGTATAAAACGAAATGATTAAACTTAATCTAGAATGCCGTTAGTATGTTTACAAACTAAAAGTTAAAAATTAACATATATGTTGAATACAGAGTTGACCAAAAATTTTGAATTTTATTTAAATAAACTATATGTATTGGTCTATATTATTACTGAGTTCACTACTAACTTACAATTAACTTACTCAATTTAAAAAAATAAAAAAATGCATAACTGAAGTCAGAATGACTTGCAATCATAATATACAATAATGTAAAATTTACATTATTGTTAATATTAAACTTGATTTTAATCAAAAATATTAGTTTTTTAATTTCAACGTATGTATGGGAAAATGTTAGTTTTTTATTTACACTACTGTTAACAAAGTAAGATTAAGTTATATGTATATGTGTGTTTTAGCATGTAAATTATTGTATGTTATATTTCTTAGTAAATTATGATGGTTTCAATTATTTATATGTTAAATATCTGCTTTATGTACCTATATAATCATCATTATTAACATATTACTTACATAACATGCATTTATAATTGTTCAAAAATTAAAATTTTATAATAAATAAATTGCTATAATTTATATATGGTATTCACATTATCTCACTGACAAACAATTCATATCTATTTTTTACGCAATCGAGTATCAATCATGGTTGTAACAGAAAATAAATTATATATTTTTAAGACTTATTATTGATATACATGCTTTTTTCAAGAATTTGAAGGAAAAATTGTAATTATATCATTATTTAAACCGTTTTTCAGTTTCTTTCATTACGACTCTAATATTTCTTCATATAATAATTTGATAACATTGTATACTATTCTCCTATAATTAAATATTTTTCAACTTGATAAAGTTTTATAAATATCAGTTGAACTGATTAATTCCTTCAAATTATTGAACAATATATATTTTTTCCTTAAATACTATAAAATGCATTAAATCAAACGCTACCGTATAGTATAGATATAACTTTTATTTGAATAATTCAAAATATTATAATAATTCAAAATATCTATACAATATTATCTTGATCAATGAATATTGCTTATCTAAAAGAATTCTTTTTTAAAAAGCTAGTTTTTTTAAGTGAAAAATGAAAAATAAATCGATTTAATATATCATCATAGTTTTAACAAATTTTGTGAGATCTCATATTAAACTTCGAATATTCTTAAAATCGGGACAAATTTCAAAAATAATACAACTTTACCAGTGAAATTAGTAATTTTAATATAAATAATCAATTAACTTGATCCTATAAAGACCTCAAACACATTAATTTATATTAACATATGATATTAAAAAAAATTCACATTATTGGTAAGATATTCTCGCCGAGTTTGTAATTTAAATTTACTAAATGTAGAATTTGACGATGTTTTTCGGCCGGGTCATGTAGTCAAATTTCGAGTATTTTTTTAACAATGGACCAAGTTCTAAAATGCATTGACTCATTATAATTTGAACTTATCTAAATATGTAATACCAATATAGATTATTTATATATAAGCGATTCTATTTTCCATATTTTTTAAAAAAATTATATAAGTACATTTTAATTACTTTTTATAATTAAAAATATGTTAAAAATATATGAAATATATTTTCAAACTAAAAATGATTAATAAATAAGATAATAATCCATTTATGTACTATGCCTAACTTTATATATGGAATTCATTCTTTAAAATTAACTGTACAAATATTCAAGTAACTATCCCTTTTTTGCGAAAACTCAGTTGTAGTTTGGTAGTTTAAATTATTAGAAGCAATTGATGATATCAAGCAGAAACTATCAACTGATGATGATGATATCAATGGATGATGATATCAACTGATGATGATATTGACGGATGATGATGTTAACGGATGATGTAATCAGTATTTGTCACATTAGTTGATCTTCGATAAGGAAAAGGAAACAGGAACTCAAGGCGGTCAAGGACTTTATCTCAAAAGCATTGTATTAGGTTTCCTTGTTGTTAATAGAATAAGATTCCATATTAGGTTCATGCTATAAGCATTGCGACATTGTTATATATTTAGCATAACCTAGCAGCTCTCAAGGATATTTGTTCATCCTTTTGAGAGAGTGTGTTTGTAATCAGTTTTTATCTGTTAATATAAAAATTGTTAATTATGTTGAAGCTTTGTCAAATTGATTATATTAACTGTGTTCACCCCCTCTATAGTTGATTAAGGGCCTAAGAATTGGTATCAGAGCTTGCTGTTAACGTACAAACAGTTTAAGATCTGAAAATCAATCTACAATGGGAGACAAATAAGAAGAAACACAGAATCTAAAGCCACCACCCCTAGCCACATCACAAATAAGCATCAACATGAGTAAGTATAAAGGAATCAAGGTGCGTATCCTGAAGATACATGAATATCCAATCTGGAAAGTCAGGATGGCCATGTGTTTGGAAGCCACGGATCCTGAATATCTAAACAGGATTTATGACGATCCTTATAAATCAATGAAGGTAGTTGTTTCTCTTGTAGGAGAACTAGAGAAGATGATAGACAAAGAAAGGAAGGAATATACTCCTGAAGATCTCTCATCTATCACGAAGGATGCTAAGGTCAGACACATCCTGCACAACAGTCTTGATAATGTTATGTCCAATAGAGTTATTGGATGTAAGACAGCAAAAAAGATATGGGATGCTTTAGAAATAAAGTGTCAAGGTACAACCGCTATCAAAAAAATAGGAGGACAGTACTTACTCGAGAAAATGAGCACTTTAACTCAAGCGGCAATGAGTCCTTAACTGAGATCTATGACAGATATCAGAAGTTGTTGAATGACTTATCCCTTGTCAACAAAGAATATGATTTGGAGGACTCAAACTTGAAGTTCATACTTGTTCTCCCTGAAAAGTGGGACTTTAAAGTCACATCAATAAGGGATAACTATGAACTTAATGATACACCCCTAGATGATATCTATGGAGTTCTGAAAATTTATGAACTAGAGATGGAGTGAAGAAGCAAGAGGAAAGGATCTAAATTTAGACTAGTTGCACTCAAGGTTGAAGAGAAGCCAAAGGAGAAAGTTAGGAGGAAAAGCTACTCCAAAGGGAAAGCCATGATTGCAAAGTCAGATACTGAATCATCAAATTCTGATGATGACTCAAATACTGATAATGAATCAGATACTGATAGCGATCAAAACAACCATGAAGACATGGATCAAATGGATGCCCTACTGGTTAAAAGATTCAAGAAGATGGTCTACAAGAACTTCATGAAAGGGAGAAGATTTTCCAAAATAGGTTCAAGTTCCTCAAACTCTGATAAGAGGAACAACAGAAGATATACTGATTGGAAGGAATCAAGATCTGGAAAACCTGACAAGTCAAAAGAGAGATGTTACAACTGTGATTGAATTGGACACTTTGCAGCTGACTGCAGAAAACCCAGAGCTGAGAAGAAACAAGTTTTGATCTCAAAGAAGAGAAACTGGGATGATTCATCAGATTCAGATGATGGGATCAATTATGCTCTCATGGAAAATGCTGATGCCGAGGCTAACAATGTTGAATTAAAGGTACCTCGGACTATTCTTGCTTTTGATACTGATGATATCTGTGAATTAAGATTATTTATTAAGGCTCTGCATGTTAGTTATAGGGATCAAACCTTAGAGAATAATAGAATCAAGACTGAAAACTCTGAGTTGAAGAAACGGAATGATCACCTAGAAATTGAGTTGCTTTTTATGCTAGAAATTCAAAAAGAAAGAGATAATGATGTTTATGTTAAAGAAAAATTGTTAGAAAAACATGCTTATCAAGAGAAGGAGTTAGCTAAAGAAATAGAAGTCATTAAACTTTGGACTAACTCAGGAAAGTCAACTTAGGAAATTTTAGAAAAAAGCTGTTGGGAATCAGGATTAGGATATTCAGCTAGATCTAATCCTGATAAGAAACGTGGAAAAGAAACTGAGAAAACAAAATCAATAAAAACTGATAGCAAGGTCAAACTGAACAAGGTTCAAATAAAGACCATTAAGTTTAATCCAAGTGTTAATACTATCAAGTCAATTCATGAGAAAGGTACAACCTTAGCACCTAGATCAAACTTAATTACTGATAACAGTGAACAGGTTCACACAAAGTCAGTAAATATTGGTTCAATAACTCAGAAATAGCTTAAGCAAAAGCTGAAGGACTTACACATGAAAGACAAGAGAAAAAGGTCTAGGAAAAATAGGAATGGCAAGATAGGTGATCATCTTGCTAATATTTGCAAGAAGAATAAAGAGATAAATGTTGTTCCTTCTAAATCAGAGTTTAGGAGTAGAACAGTTAGATATAAACCACAGAGTTCTTGTTTTCAATTTGGTAGTGTTTGGCACTTTATTTATACATGTAAAGAGTATCACAGTTTATATTATGATTATTATAAACTGAAACCCTCTTTAGTTAAAGCAAAATTTGTTTCTGCATTATGAATGTTAACATAAACTCTGATAAAAAGTCTTCTGCTGCATATGTTAACAAACTTAAAGAGGCCAAAGGATCAAAGCAAGTATGAGTCCTTAAAAACACTAACTGATTCAAATTACTGATTGCAGGATAACAGGAGGAATGCTCTAGTCTTGGACAGTGGATGCTCATGACATATGACTGGTTATAAATCCCTACTATCAGAATTTGAGGAGAAGGTTAGCCCGAGTGTTTCTTATGGAGATGGCAACTTAGGAAAAATCTTGGGATATGGCAAAATAAAAATTGGAAATGTCATCATTGAAAATATAGCTCTAGTTGCAGGACTCAAGCATACTCTGATCAGTGTAAGTCAAATTTGTGATACAGGTTATCATGTCAATTTCTATGAGGAGCATTGTGAAATTGGTAGTAAGTCTAATGACAAGATTGCATTGACTTGTGTAAGACATGGTAGTTTATATAAAGTCAGGGTCTCCACAAGTACTGATGAATCAGAAGTTTGTCTACGTGGAAGACAGCTGGAACTGGCATAAAATACTTTCTCACCTCAACTTCAACAACATCAATGAACTTGTGAGGAAAAATCTTGTGAGAGGATTGCCCAATGTAGTTTTTACTCCTGATGGCTTATGTGATTCATGCCAAAAAGCCAAGCAAAGAAAAACATCTTTCAAGAGTAAAACTGAATCCTCCATTCTTCAACCATATCATCTTCTTCATATTGATCTCTTTGGTCCAGTGAATATTATGTCAAGTGCCAAGAAGAGGTATGCACCCGTAATTGTTGATGAATATACAAGATACACATGGGTGTATTTTCTGCACACAAAGGATGAATCTCCATCCATTCTTCTTTATCATGTGAGGGAGCTAGAAAAAGGATCAACATACAAAGTGAAGATCATAAGAAGTGATAATGGCACTGAATTCAAGAATACCTCTATGGAAAAGTTTTGTAAACTCAAGAGGATAAAATAAGAGTTTTCTGCTCCTGGAACTCCACAACAAAATGGAGTTGTTGAAGGAAAGAATAGAACTCTGATAGAAGCTGCAAGAAACATGCTAGAAGAAGCAAGATTGTCAACCTACTTTGGGGCTGAGGTTGTGCAAACTGCTTGCTTTACACAAAATGCAACATTGATCAACAAGCATGGAAAAACACCATTTGAGATGGTGAAGGGAAAGAAGCCATATTTGAAGTATTTTCTGTTAAATATATTTGAGATGTCATGTTTTATCTGATTTGTGTTTAATTTTTAGAACTTAACAACAGGACTTATCAGGACTTACTGAAATCAGAACTTACTCAAGTCAGAACTTAATATTAGAATTTAAGGTGTCAAAAGATATATATCAGGACTTAAGTGCGGGAAGACTTCAGATAAGGAATGCGGCTGATTTACAGGAGAAGATCTGGACTAAAACAAAAGAAGATATGCATGAAGAGTTAGAAGACAAGAAGACTTGTAGAAGATATATGATTGATATATTTTAGGAGACATAATTATATTCCATATCAATTAGAAGATATCTTGTAACTGTGTACTATATAAACACAGCTTAGGGTTTACACTATATGTGTTATTATTCACGAGAACATTATTCATTGTAACCTAACAGCTTTTAGTGATATTGTTCATCACTGAGAGAGAACAACAGTTCTATTGTAACAAAGTTTATTTGAATATACTTGATCTTTGTTATATACTTGTGTTAAAATAGATTTGATTGTATAAACACTATATTCAACCCCCTTTTATAGTGTTGTATGACCTAACAAGTGGTATCAGAGCTTTTCTGTTAACACGCATACAGTAAAGATCCAAAAAATCAATCATGTCTGAAGAAACACAAACTCCAACTAAGCCCACAAAAACTCAAGAAACTCAAAACACTCAAACTCACAGTCGATATGAGACTATTAGGGTTCCCATACTGAGAGCATCTGAGTATCCTATATGGAAAATGAAGATGGCTATGAATCTGGAAGCTACAGATCTAGAGTACCTTGACAGAATTAATGAAGGACCATATAAGCCTACCAAGCTCTGTTGTAGTTGCTGATCAACCAGCAAAGACCATACCAAAGGAGAGAGGTGAATACACACCTGAAGATATCTCATTGATTGCCAAGGATGCAAGGGTAAGGCATTTGCTGTATAGTGCAATTGATAATGTCATGTCAAACAGGGTAATTGGATGCAAGACTGCAAAGGAGATATGGGATGCTTTCGAGACAAGATGCCAAGGAACTGATGCAATCAAAAAGAACAGGAGGACTATACTCACTCAAGAGTATGAGCACTTTGACTCAAAAGCTGATGAGTCATTAACTGATTTATATGACAGGTTTGTCAAACTCTTGAATGATTTGTCACTAGTGAACAAGGAATATGATCTTGAAGATTCAAATCTAAAATTTCTTTTAGCTCTTCCTAAAAATTGGGATTTGAAGTCTACTACCATAAGAGAAAACTATGACCTTACTGAAACTACTCTTGATGAAATTTATGGTATGCTCAAGACTTATGAACTTGAGATGGATCAAAGGAGCAAGAGGCATGGAAGGAAGTCAAGGACAGTTGCTCTTAAAGCTGATGAGGAGTCTCCTAAAGTTGTTGTCTCAAAGAATGGCAAAGGAAAGGCTCGCATCATAAAGTCTGATTCAGAGTCATCATATTCAGATGATGATGATTCAGAAACTGAAAGTTTATCTGAAGTTGATGTTGATGCAGAGATGATGCAACTGTGTGCTCCTATGGTGAAGGGTATCACAAAGATAGCCTACAAGAAATTCAGAAAGGGCAAAAAGTTTTCCAGGAAAGGTGGAAGTTCTGATAAGAAAGGGTTCAGAAAGTCTGAAGGCAAAGGAGGAAAGTTTGACATAGGGGAAAACTCAAATGTCAAATGCTACAATTGTGGTGAAAGAGGCCACAAATCTCCTGACTACAAGAAAGGAAAAAGTGATAAAGGCAAGGCACTTGTCACAAAGAAGAAAAGCTGGACAGATACTTCAGATTCTGAAGATGAGGTGAACTATGCCTTGATGGCAAATGTTGATAGCAGTATTGACATTGCTGAATTGAAGGTACCTCAAATAACCTTTGCTTTTCATACTGATGATATTACTGAGTTGAGATTATACCTTAAAACCATGTTCATTAGTTTTAGAGATCAGACTTTAGCTTGTGAAAGTTTAACATCTGAAAGTCTTGCTCTTAAAAACAGAAATGACTATTTAGAAAAGGAGTTAGTTTTTCTTCATCAAACTAAGAAAGAAAGAGATGAGGCTTTGTATGTTAGAGATGAAATGCTAAAATTGAATGAATCTCTAAAAACTGATTTAGAAAAGGAAAGAGAGATCATCAGAACCAATTGAGCCAATTTGTGTTAAACAGACTGCTAAGCCAAAGGTAAATCCTGTTAAATTTGTAGCAAAAACTGTTATGTGTGATTCTGAAAAGATGAAAGATTTAAAGACAGAAGTAAAAGAAAAGTCAACTTCTGACAAATCAAAATAGGATAAACCAGCTGAAGTAAACATAGGCTTAATGACTAAGAAGCAGCTTAAGCATATGCTGAAAGAGATTAGAAATGTGAACAAGGTAAAGGAAGCTAGGAAAAATAGGAATGGAAAGGAAGGTGTGAATAAAAGCAATAATTATATGCCTGTTCCCAATGCTCCTAGAAAGAAATGTTATAACTGTGGAAACTCTAACCATCTTGCTTCTTTTTGCAGGAAAAATAAAGATAAAAAATCTTTACCTCCTAAATCAGGAGTTAAGAGTCGGTTTGTTAGGTTTAAACCACAAAATCCTTGTTTTCATTGTGGTAGTTTATGGCATTCCATTTATACTTGTAAGGAATATCATAGTTTGTACTATGATTATTATCAAATAAAACCTTCTTTAAAGAAAGTTAGTGTAATTCCTTCTAGTGTAAAGTCTGATGCAAAGTCTGATATAAACTGACAAACAGCATGTTAGCATAAACTCTGGAACTAAATCCGCTGCAAATGCTAACAAACTTAAAAAGGCCAAAGGATCCAAGCAAGTATGGGTCCTTAAAACTAATCAATAGTGGTCTTTGTGATTGCCGGGCAACAGTAAAACATCCTAGTTCTGGACAGTGGATGTTCAGGACATATGACTGGAAATAAAGCCCTGCTATCAGACTTTGTGGAGAAAGCTAGCCCAGGAGATTGTTATGGAGATGGCAATATGGGAAAGACTCTGGGATATGGCAATATCAATCTTGGGAGTGTCATCATTGGAACAGTAGCTCTTGTCTCAGGACTTAAACATAATCTGCTAAGTGTGAGTCAAATCTGTGACAGAGGTTATCATGTGGATTTCTTTGAAGAACATTGTGAAGTTGTAAGTAATTCTACAGGAAAAGTAGTTCTGAAAGGTTACAGGCATGGTAATATATATAAATCCAGACTTTCAACAAACTCTGATAGCTCTGCAATCTGTCTGTTAAGTAGAGCATCAATTGAAGAAAGCTGGAATTGGCACAAGAGACTCTCTCATTTAAATTTCAACAACATAAATGAGCTAGTAAAGAAAGATCTTGTGAGAGGACTACCACAATTAGCATTTGCTCCTGATGGCCTTTGTGATTCATGTCAAAAGGCAAAACAAAGAAAATCCTCATTCAAGAGCAAAACTAAGTCCTCAATTCTTGAGCCTTATCACTTACTGCATGTTGATCTATTTGGTCCAGTCAATGTCATGTCAATTACAAAGAAGAAATATGCTATGGTTATGATGGATGAGTTCACAAGATACACTTGGGTGTATTTCTTGCACAAGAAGAATGAAACTGCATCTACTCTAACTGATCATGTCAGACAGCTGGATAAGTTGGTCAAAGATTCTGTTAAAATTATAAGAAGTGATAATGGCACTGAGTTCAAGAATTCAATCATGGAAGAGTTCTGTAAAGAGCATAGAATAAAGTAGGAATTTTCTGCACCTGGAACTCCACAGCAAAATGGAGTTGTAGAAAGAAAGAACAGGACTCTCATTGAAGCTGCACGAACTATGCTTGATGAAGAAAAGCTACCAACCTACTTTTGGGCTGAAATTATGCAGACTGCTTGTTTAACACAGAATGCTACACTCATAAACAAGCATTGAAAAACACCATATGAGATGGTGAAGAAAAAGAAGCCAAATCTGAAATACTTTCATGTATTTTGATATAAGTGTTTTGTTCTTAAGACTCATCCTGAACAGCTGTCAAAATTTGATCTAAAAGCTGATGAAGGAATTTTTGTTGGATATCCACTTTCTACAAAAGCCTTCAGAGTCTACAATTTAAGAACGAGGGTTGTCATGGAATCTATCAATGTATCTTTTGATGATAAAAAGATTACTGGACTTGAAGATTTCAATGATCAGCTGAGATTTGAAAATGAAGATTTAAATCCTGATCCTGTAAGTTCTGACGGGTTAAATTCTGATGTCATTGAAACTGTGGTAACTACTCCAAGGGAAAATGCACCTGTTCAGGGGGAGTAAGCTGAAGATCCTACCACAACTCAAGACTCTCAAGAAGTATCAGAACCTGTCACTGGCTCTTCAAGTTCTGATTCATCAAGTTCTGATGAACCAAATTCTGATAGTTCTGGAAACTCTGATTCTTCAAATCCTGAAGGATCCAACTCAAATTCTGAAGTCTCAGAGAGCATAACTACATGGGGAGCATCATTAAATGTTGATGAAGATAGCATGTATCATGGGGGAGGATCTAGTTCTAGAAATTAACTTCCATCTGCAAGGAAGTGGACTAAAGCACATACACCTGACTTAATAATTGGAGATCCTGAAGCAGGTGTCAGAACTAGAACTGCAACATCAAATGAATATCTCTATCATTCCTTTCTATCTCAGACTGAACCAAAGAAAGTGGAAAAAGCTCTTCAAGATGCTAATTGGGTGCAAGCAATTCAGGAAGAGTTAAATGAATTTGAAAGAAATAAAATTTGGACCCTAGTGCCAAGACCAAAGAACAGATCAATTTTTGGCACAAAATGGGTGTTAAGAAACAAAACTGACAGTGATGGAATAATTACAAGAAACAAAGCAAGGTTGGTTGCCAAAGGTTACTCTCAACAGGAGGGTATTGATTATGATGAAACATTTGCACCAGTTGCTAGATTGGAAGCCATAAGAATCTTTTTAGCTTATGCTGCTCACAAGAAGTTTAAAGTCTTTCAAATGGATGTGAAAAGTGTTTTTCTCAATGGAGAATTGGAAGAAGAGGTATATGTTGAACAACCTCCAGGATTTGTAGATCCAAAATTTCCAAATCATGTCTACAAACTTGACAAAGCACTTTATGGCCTTAAGCAAGCTCCAAGAGCATGGTATTAGACTCTAGATCAATTCCTTCTGGAAAGTGGATTTCAGAGAGGCACAATTGATAAAACACTGTTCTACCTCAACCATGGAAATGACTTACTTTTGGTACAGATATATGTTGATGATATCATCTTTGGTTCTACAAATGCCAAACTCTGTGAAAGGTTTGCAAAGCTAATGCAGTCAAGATATCAAATGAGTATGATAGGAGAACTTAGCTATTTTCTGGGACTTCAAGTCAAGCAAAATGAAGAAGGTACTTTCATAAATCAATCCAAGTACACCATAAATTTACTCAAGAAATTTGGAATGCAAGACTGTTCAACTGCATCCACTCCCATGACCACTGCAACCAAGTTAGATAAAGAAACTGGAGCACCAGTAGATATTACTAACCACAGAGGTATGATTGGCTCTTTACTCTATTTAACTGTAAGTAGACCTGATATCATGTATGCTACCTATCTTTGTGCAAGATTTCAGGCTATCCAAGAGAACCTCATCTAATAGTTGTGAAAAGAATTTTCAAGTACCTCAAGGGTACAGCTGATCTAGGATTGTGGTATCCTAGAGAATCAGATTTTAAGCTAATAGGTTACTCAGATGCAGATTTTGCAGGATGCAAAATAGACAGGAAAAGCACTAGTGGAAGCTGCCAATTTCTTGGAGGCAGATTGGTTTCTTGGTTTAGCAAGAAACAGAAATCAATTTCCACATCAACTGCAGAAGCAAAATATATTGCTGCAGGAAGCTGTTGTGCACAGATTCTTTGGATGAAGAATCAGTTACTGGACTAGGGGTTAGAATTTTCTAAAATACCCATTTACTGTGATAATCAAAGTACTACCAAACCACTATGTGAAGCTTTTTTTACAAGACTGGTAATTGAACTTGGAATGGTTTCAGGTTCTTTCTCAAAATCTGCTTAGTTTTTGTTCTCATGCATCAGACTTTATGATCAGTGTTTACAGATTGTCTTATCTCCATGTAATCTGTGCTTAAATTGTTATATATTAAATATTGATTGTTATCTGATGTGATTCTATATACTCTGATAGTGTTTTGAATGTTCTGTAACTATTCATTCCAATGAGGACTACTGTGCTAGATGCTGACCTAGTAGTCTTTAACATACTAGAAATCCCATGTTTGAATTAGTTGTTTATGTGGAAATTCATTTACACAAGCAAATTCTGATTTTGAGCTTAGTCAAATTCACTTTGTGTATCTTATTACTAAGTCACAAACTAGATTCTTGCTTCTTATTTGTCAAATTCTGATGTCAGTAAATCTTAAGGATGAACTACATGTTGGATAAGCCTCACTTATATGAAGAAAAGAAAAGAAAATTGAAGTCAGACACTCCTTTGATATCTAGAGTAATATATGTGAAAGGGAAGACCCAAGTGCATTGTTGGTATTAAGTTATATGCATTAGAAAAGCAAGTAAATTTTTCTTGGTGACTTTTCATATTCTCTGATTACTGGAGAAATACTCTGATAATAGCATAAATTCTGGTACCAGTTGTAACTCACTTACACTGAGAAGCCACTGTAAAAAGAATGTCAAAAGATGCATAAAATGAGCACAAATAGTTGAGGTGGACTCTTGCATAAATTTATTCTATAGTAGACTTCAAAATTAAAAACAGATTTTAAGCACTTTTCTTAGTTATGCCTTATTTCTAAGATATACTGAAGTTTATCAGACTTTAATCTTTATTCTAGATCATTTGTAAATACACACACTCTCACTCCATATGAATGATGAAAATTATTGTGGTGATCAAGTTGTTTCTGGAAAATAGTTAAGTATTCTTTGCATAAATTATGAGGACAAGTTCTGATCAAAGTTCTGATGATTAAACTCTGAAGAAACCAGTCAGTATTTGTAACACCCCCAAAACCGGGGTCGGGGATCCGGGTTGTCACGAGTTCCATTTCCCTTAGTAACACTTAATCTTAATAAACAACCAACTACCGTGTACTGCGACCCCACAATACACACACACACACACCACAAGTTATAGTCTCAGAGATGAATACCAAAAATAACACAAGTCATTTTATTCCATAATTATAAGTCATTACACCTCGAAAGGGGTTTCTGAATAAATTTACAGATTCTTTGCCATTATTACAATTCATAAATATACATAAGTCTGGTACATCAAAAGTTGAAAGCCTAGCCTATTGGTAGTTCCTACCTCAGCTACAACGGCATCAACACCTACAGAAAACTGCGGAACATTTCCTATCCGCTTGTGAATTGGGAGTTTGGTCCTGTTCATCTTGTATATTTGTTATTGTGTGATGAAAGAAGAAAGCAAGGGTGAGCAACAAGCCCACCGAAATAATATGTATAATAATTAACAATATAAGAGCATTCTCATTGTACTCATGGAAGTCTTGGTCAAAAAGAAATGAACCAAGTTTGATATCTTAACGCGACCAAGTCAAAATATATTAAGTATATATGAATATATACTTTTCAAAATCTTGGAAATCCTCTTCTATACATAATATACATAGAGTTCCAGTTTATAACTGTATAAAAATATAGTTGCAAGGTGATCTCATATATCTAACCTTGTCTCAACATGTTTCTGAAAATCTTTTTCACGCATAAGATAATTATTAATTAGATATAAGTTGAAAAGATGAAGTTACGAGATACTCCAATATACTTATATCTTTTCTGAATACTACTTGAACTACCACCGTTCAAGGTATAATCAGTTTCAAAAGTTCATCACATAGATGAGACAACAAGATAAGACTTGAATAGATTCAATCTTTGAAATATAATTTGAAAGAATGAAGTTACGAGATACTTCATTAGTCTTGATATATATATACACCTATATATATACATTTCATACACTCTTCTGCTATGGAAGTTATGTAGAGTTGTCATTCCCAAGAATTTTGGAAAGAAGAAACTTTGGCATAAACGTGATATCTTGCTGATCAGGAAAAGATACCAATTAAGTCATCTTTTCTACTAGTAGATGGATGAATCCCCCGTTGCTCATCACCCTGGCCGTATTAGGACCTGATGCTGGACTTCCACTTAGCCACTTACGCATTGATAGACTCCCACTGAGCCATTTACACTTTCATGGATGCCCACTGAGCCCATGTTGCTTATGCCGACTCAAATAGATGGACTTACTTCCCGAATGTTGGGCAAAAAATCAAAATGTTTTCTCAAAGCAGCAACCTCATTCCGAATATAAAATACACCACAAAGTCGGATCCCTCAGATTTTTAAGCGAGTATTTAAATCCCCTTCGAAAGGAAGATCATAAATTTGAAACAAGTTTTGGGATCCGCTCTAACTTTTAAAATCATTTTGAAGACTCGAAAAGCTTTTTAAGAATATTTGGAGTAATGCTGATTTAATAAAATAAATCAGTCCCAATATATTAGAAAATATCTGAATATTATTATTTAAATAATATTCCCATAAAGGATTGTAACACCCCCAGATCCGGGGTCGGGGATCCGGGTCGTCACGGTCTTTCTTTCCACAATATCACTTCACTTAATTAATAATAATAACCTTATGTTGTGACCCCACACTAACACACACCACAACCCGTTATAGTCTCAGAGATGAAATTTAAATAAGTACAAGTCTTTGAATCCACAATTTAAAAGTTATTACAACCCAAAATGATTTCTTGATAAATTTACAGTTAATTGCCATTATCTGCCACAAGTTATAATTATACATAATTGATTCTCAAAAGTAGATGGTCTGATCTACAATAGATCTACCTCTGCAGCTATAGCAGCTACAACATCAACGGGAAGACGCGGGACGCTTCCCACGCGCTTGCGCTGGGTCTGCTGGAGTCTGGCCATCTTTCCTAACTGTTGTTGTGTGATGAAGAAATAAAGCAAGGGTGAGCAGCAAGCCCACCAAAATAATATGTATAATGATTTACAATATATGAGCCTTCTCATAGTACTCATGAAAGTCTTGGTCAAAAGAAATGAACCAAGTTTGATATCTTAATGCGATGAAGTCGCAAAATATTCAGTATATATACCTATATACTTTTCACAATCTTGGAAGTCCTCTTCCATGCATAATATACACAGAGTTCCAGTGTATAACTGTATAAAAATATCGTTGCAAGGTGATCTCATATATCTAACCTTGTCTCAACGTTTTTCTGAAAATCTTTGTCATGCATAAGATAATCATTAACTAGATATAAGTTTAAAAGATGAAGTTACAAGATACCCCAAAATACTTATATCTTTCCCAAATACTACTTGAACTACCCCCGTTCAAGTTATAATCAGTTTCAAAGGTTCATCACATAGATGAGACTACAAGACAAGATTTGAATAGATTCAATCTTTGAATATCATTATAAATAATGAAGTTACGAGATACTTCATTAAGACCCGATATATAAATATATTCATATATATCTCCCATACATTTCCTGAAAACCTCTGTCATGTAAAGTATGAACAGAGTTGCAATATCCAATGAATTTGGAAGGAAAAGAATTTTGGCATAAACCAGATATCTTGCTGATCAGGCAAAGATACCAATAAGTAACCTTTTCTACTGTAGATGGATGAATTCCTCACCGGTCATCACCCTGGCCGCATTAGGACCTCGCGCTAGACCGTTACCCGGCCACTCACGCGTTGATGGACTGCCACCCAGCCACTTACACATTCATAGACCGTACCCCGGCATGTCGCTTATGCCGACTCAATCAGATGGACTTACTTCCCGAACATTGGGCAAGTAATCAAATTGTTTTCTCAAAACAGCAACCATGTTGCGAATATAAAATACACCACAGAGCCGGATCCCCAAGATTTTGAGCGAATATTCAAGTCTCCTTCGAAAGGAAGATCTTAAATCGGAAAACGAGTTTTGGGATCCGCTCTAACTTTTAAAATCATTTCGAAGACTCGAAAACATTTTTAAGAATGTTTGGAGTAAAGCTGATTTAATGAAATAAATCAGTCCCGATATATTAGAAAATATCTGAATATTATTATTTAAATAATATTCCCATAAAGAATAATCTTTATAAAAATAATTGAAGTAGAAGTTTTAAAACTTATACTTGAAACGGGTATTAAATAACCAAAGATACACTTATATGAAAGTATTATCTTTATTTGAATAATCGAAAATAAGTTTGATTATTAACACCTTATTCTTTAATAAAATAAAGAATATATTTCAGTAATAAGCGGAGTCATAATACCTCGAATGAATATTATAAATAATATTCATTAAATAAAATAAAGGAGTCATACATCCTCAAATGAATATTCAAATAATATTCAATTAATAAAATAAAAGGAGTCATAAGCCCTCGAATGAATATTCAAGATAATATTCATTAATAAAATAAAGTTATCGAATAAACCTTATTCGATTACTAGTTTTGAAAACTATAACCATATATATATATATATATATATATATATATAAATAAATATATATATATATAAAATCTACTCGGGATCCTCGACTCCCGGTTTTAGAAAATGTTTTCACCTTTGGGTCCATATACTAAGGGTATACTCAAATACCGCTTATCTCTAGCATAGGTATTATGCAACGAATAAGCATTTGAACCAACAGATATATAAATCAAGAATACGAACCAGGCATGCATATATATACCATATCAGCATGCTTCAATATATCGCAACATTTGCTAATTAACCAACATGCATCTATCGCAAGATAATGCATATACATACATTCATCACAACAACAGTATAACGGGTAGAAAACTTGCCTGAGCGACTGGGGGTTACGAATGGCTCGGGACGAGTCTGGTAACCTATAAACAACAAGTAAGTTGGAATTAAACCAAAGTCACTTGTAAATCTATACTTTAACTAACTTAGACTCTAACGCTTGTTTTGCGCTTACTGATTTGCTTAAGTCACCCGGGTACCCTCGGCTCCACCATTTTTAATAATTTAACCCTTTACGAGTTTTAAGGCGATTCCTTCGCGAGTGTCTTACCAACTGCCTAACACACTTACCATAAATGTTTCATGCATTAATTAACCCTTTTTGGTCTTTAACCTATGTTTCGAAGTAAGGCGAGGGGAAAAGTTTCGTTCACGAAACGCCGTTACTTGAAACGGTCGTTTCTCCTAAACCGTGCATCGGAATCGAACGAACTATATATCAAAACGAAGCTCGTAACATGAGCTATCTAAACATGGCAGTGGTCATAATCTAGCAGGGGGTTCTCGGGTCCTAATGCTATGCACAAAAACAGTCCAAAGAAAATCGGACGTTACGACGGCTATGTTTATGCGATTTCCAATATTTTAAACCATTCAAAACCATCCCAAATCAACCTCAAATCCAACATACAACCAACATCCATCCTTATCACATCATAACAACCCCAACCAATTCAATTTAATCATTCATATTTATGCCTAAGCTTAACTTAAATCTTACTTAAGTTCTTTTAATCAAAACAATAACATTTACCAATCCAACAACATCCCAAAACTCACTAATCTCTACATACACAACCATCAAGCCTCTCATGAACTACAATACTCATATTATGCTCTTAACATTCAATAACAAAGCTTGGTTAAGAGATTATACCTTCCTTGAAGCTTTTTAACACAACACAAGAACTTTGAATGCCTAAAGAACCTTGATCCTTGCTTGTATAACCTTAATCTTTCATAAAAATTCAAGAAAACTAAAGTTATTTCTTGAAGGTTACTATTCACCATCTTCTTCCTTGATTTATTGGAAGAGATTGGGAAGGAATTAGGAGCTTAAACTTATAGCATATCCATATCTATGTACAAGGAAGCTTAGATAATTACCTTGTGATTTAACAATGCTTGGAACTTGATTTTTGATTTTTCTTCCTTTGAAAAAGATGAAAAGCCGAGAGCAATGCTTGAAGAATGAAAAATTTTGTGTTTGCTTTGATTTGTTTTGGCTAGCTAGGTTGTTTTGGTTTTGGTTTTGGTTAATTACCCTTCTAACCTTGAACTTTGTGCGATTTACAATCATCCAACAATTCCTTCCTTTTTTATCATGCCTATGTCACCTTGCACATGTCATAATGCTCCCACTTGTCCACACCTTGTGGTTTGATGATGTCACAATCCCTGGCTTCTTGTACAAGCTTGTCTCTTGGTCACTTATTTGTTTTACGATTCGCTTATCTTTCGTTCTCGTTTATCGTTTGAGGGATCATACCCGGGATCTTATTACTTAGGTTCCCTTAACCTTTCTCAATATATTATATTCCTTTTATGATCCTCTCCTATAATCCTTTAATTTAAATCCTTTTTTATCCTGTTACCTTTTTCTCAATTCTTTCCGTATCTAGTGGATTTCCGGGAAAAATCAAAGTGTTCGGAATTGGATTCTGACGATCTTTACATACACTTATATACCATATAGAGTACTAATAAAATCTCAGAATATCCATAACAGAACCCCTACATAGTGTGACATGAAAAGTTTTCTCGTTCAGCAAAAACACTATTCATAAGGGTTTCAAAATTTCTCAAAAATTGGGGTTATTACAGTCTCCCCTCCTTAAAAGGATTCCGTCCCGGAATCAGATAGAAATGAATAAGGATACCTTCTTAATATTGCACTTTCTAACTCTCAAGTCAATTTTCCCACATTGTGGTCCTGCCACCAAACTCTGCCTAGTTTGATAATCCTTCCCCTAAGCACTTGTTCCTTTTCACTCTATAACCCTTCCTGGTTGCTCCATATAGGTTACGTCGGGTTGCATGTCTATGCGCTCATATGCCCCTATTTATCTGGCATCTGAATTACACTTCCTTAACATTGATACGTGAAACACGTTACGAACTTGTTACATGTTCGGGGTTAGGGCTAGCTCATATGATAACTTCCCAATATATCTTAATATATCCAAGGGTCCAACAATTCGTGGACTTAGCTTTCATTTCTTTCCGAACCTCATCCTTCCTTTCCAAGGGAATACCTATAACAACACTAAGTCCCCTACTTCCTATTCTTTGTCCTTTCATGTCAAATCAACATATTTATCATGTCCATCTTGGGCTACTACCTGCCGTCCTCTGATTAGATCTATTATATCCTTGGTCCTTTGGACCACTGCTGGTCCGAGCATCTTGCGCTCTACAACTTCATCCTAACATAAGGGAGATCGACGTTGTCTTCCCTCAAGGATCTCATAAGGCGATACCTCGATACTAACATACGATCGATTATCGTGAGATAACTTAATCTGCGTTAAGTGATCATTCCAAATTCTTTCAAGTCTATTGCACCGGCTCTCATCATAGCTTCTAGCATTATATCTTTTGCTTCTCATTACCCATCCTTTTCCAGTTCGTAGTCGTTGCTATCTTCCGTACATAATATTATACTGGTTATACTTTTGCTCGTTAGCGTTCTATAACCTTTTAATAACCACGTCAACCTTAGTATCACGAATGTGTTCCCATTCCGCATACTACCACCACTTTATTACTCCTTTTTCAGTTGTTTCTTTTTTCCAAAATTTGATCAATCAAATAGAAGGAAAGGAATTTGTTGAGAGATCACTATGATCATGAACACTCGTTATATCGCTTAGTTAGTACAGAAGGTGGCCAGCCTTTAGTACTTGACAAGCAATTAAATAATAGCTGGTATCCTACTAGGCTTCTATCACACAGATAGATAGTCATTCGGCAATACCTCCCCTTTCTGGAAGGGTTGTTCTTCTCAGCTTACATGAAATGAAAAGAAGAGAAAAGAACGAATTGAAGAGAATTGTATATATGAAAAAAAAATATATATACTGCCACAAAATATCTGGCTTGGAACCTACCACTGAACTATAGAGGTTTGTCATAGGAGAACAAATCATATACGTATATAAATCAACATTAGGCATTATAGCCTCGTATTTCCCATGCCTAAATATTTTCGCTATCCCGTCCATCATTCTATGGACCCACACTCTTCCTCGAGCTTATACATAATCACCTTTGAAACTCCCTCGTCATCGAAAATCGAATCTGGGATCTCATTCTATACATCATCGTTACTAGAATTCTATGCTTGCACCGCAACCTTCCTCGTATAATAATACGACTCTCTATTGATAAGAAAGAATAATTATTCACCAGGTAGATACTCTACTTAATTAGTCTATCAATGATAACTTATACACTACCACGACCCGATTAGTGGTACTCAATCTCAACACCCATTCCAATACAACTCTCATGGTTGTAATCAGCTCACTACTCGCAGAATCATTGCTGCCTTACTATGGTCCACCACTGACCCACTGTAGTCATTCATTTTCCCTGAAGTCTTAATAGCTAACCATACAGAGTCCATACATCTCGTATCAAATCCTTCTAAGGAGGTAACATAATCACCATTCCTGATTCATGAAGAACACTCCCGATCCTGACATACATACATGACATGAAGCAGATAAAAGTGCAGAAGAGTTTCAATCAAAGCAACGATAGCAGGTTAATACCATTCTTAATGATACGCCCTAAATAGAAGAATTAACTCAAGGGTTCATCTAGTCCTTTTTGAAACATGGTCCTGGCTTATCTCAAGATAGGACCTTCTAAGATAGATAGCCCGTTCATGGCGATTACACGAATTAAACCTTTACCAACTACTATTACGGTTGGGTATTGCACAGTCATCAGAAGGAATGTCAATCTTCCAAACCATAACTCAACCTTCACATTTTTAACCATCATCACTGTATTCTTTTGGCACACGCGCCTATAATTATCCACTTACCTTTAAAGTGTCGGCCACCTCTTTCCTGATACCATTTCTGTAACACCTTATAATCAATGTCTTTTAACCACCTTCAACTAAATTTTCTATCTCATTTCCATCACAGCTTATGTGAAGATGTTTTCATTAAAATCTGATGAGAAAAAAAAAATCACCATTTTTCCATAAGTTATTGCCTCAGTCTTTAGAGGTTAATCACTGTCACGACTGACTCTCGATCGTACTTAGAACATCTTTTGTCTTAGGTCCTAATTGCCCTGAACAATTTCGACCTTTACTGGTTCGATCCATACTTTCTCGTGGTTTAACACGTGCCCCACTTGGCACCATTATAATTACGTCATATTTCTTTTATCAACATTTTTATTCTTGAGAATTTTGAATATTACCTTTCTCCTTGTAAAACCTCTAAGGTTATCCTTCAATCGTTCCTCCTGTATTCCCTAGATACAGGGCATATCAAAATACCATTCACTATTACTAGAACCATTGTCTATATACTTCTGAAAAATTTCTCCACTGATCCTTAAAGGTTGTTGTTACCTTAACCCTTTCCAATTCATCCTGTCAAAACTCATACTGTCCCTATTAAGGGTGAAATGCCAACCTTTATGCATTCCCCTAGGATTCATTTTAAGTTACCGATGTTCTATCCTTAATTCCACCTTTAAAAGGTACCTGCATCCTTCCATGGATAAATCAAGTCATATATCCCTGATAAGGGTGTCTTATTCAATCATTCCCACCTCGATAGTATATGCCTAATTTCACAATAACATCTGTATACAATATGAGGTCAATCAATATGGCCTCTAAAAGATAACAATGGTCATCCGCTTTTCTTTCCTGATTTGGTAATGATAACATGGATGTTCTGGAAGATATTGGTCATGTTCAACGTGAACCTCTTCTTAATAATTCCTTATTTACTTTTGTTGTTTATCTCAACAGTCATCTCAATGTTGGGATATCTCTCATACCTGGCGTCTCCCTTTCTGGGTATCGAGCCACCGGTCTTACATTTCACATTATTGAAGGTCACTTCCTTCATCCAATTTTTCCTGATTTCTTACTTTCTTGTCTCCTCAGTCTATCCGTGTCTCAATATTTATCCTTCGAACTATCTCAAGGTTTCCTCGAATCCTCCCAACTTAAAAGGGGTACAATATATGTATCTCTTATGCCTTCAACCATCAATTTTAACTCATGGTGGATCATCATCATCCTGACGATTACATACTTTTCTATTTCTATTGCTATGAGTCTTTAGGGTTTCCTCATACCCAACTCCCTTATCATTCCTCAAACTCTATTGCCTTTATATTCCTTTCCACTTCAGTTTCTTTTTATTTTCCTTTCTCTTATCATTATTTCATGAACCAACACAACTTAAGCATTGATTTCAAACATCCCGCCATTCTGGATTCGTGTCCTCAGAACGAATCTTGATAACTTTTACAACTTAGATTCACAATTCATCATACTCGTCTGCCTTTGTTCTGGCTCTAAAGCTTTTACACTCTCTCCATAACCTTGGGAATTACTTTCCCGAAAACAATTGGCTGAACTTTAATCAGTTTATCATAACCTCTGGCTCCGTGCCTTTCTTGGTCTTTCACCAGCGGGTGGCCTCTCTCTTAGGAGGGTAAGTCACAAAAACAGTCCTTTGTAGTTCGTCAATCATTTAGAATCTCAAATGATTCCTCTATTTCCTTTAGCCAGGCTCTTGCCTCGGCTGGGTCAGCTTGTTCCATGGAACTCTGAGAGCTTAGCGACTTAAAGGTCCTGAAAGAATTTCTCACCGTACTGTCTCCTCAGGGTGGTGGTTGGGGATAATAGTCTAAGTTCTTTTTTAGACAGGTCCATAAATTGCCGTATAGGAGTACCGTCTCGGGTCTCCTTTCCTTACTCGACTTTCTGTTTCCTTAGTATGAAATGTTTCATCCTACTCCCCATAATTGGGGTCATCTTTTAATTTAAAATCCTCATTTTCCACTCCATTATGTCATGGGTTCCTTCTATCTTGATGGCGACCTCCCTGACTATCACGTTCAGGGTTTGCTCTAAATCTTATTCCTCAAACTATGGCTCTCCTCTAAGTTCTCATCCTTACGCTCTTGAACTTTCGGAACCCAAATTCTATAGGAATACCTCATTATTCCCTTATCATCTTTCTCGATATTAATCTTTTATCTAATTGTTGGCTCTCTGCCTTCATTCATAACTTTTTCTGGCACAATATGATCTTTTCCAATAATTCGGGCTGTATTGCAATCTCAAACAGCTTTTCGGTACCGGCTCCGGTTACCTTCACTTCTATTTCCATTTTCTCAAAATCTCTTATAAACTCTCCAAAAGACATTATCATCTTGAGTCTCTCCTTTTTACTAAGGGCATCAGCCACCATATTGGCTTTCCCCGAATGATAAAGAATCTCCCAATCATTATTCTTGATTAGCTCTAACTGCCTCCTCTGGCATACGTTGAGCTCTTTCTACGTGAAAATGTACTTGAGCACTTATGGCTTAGGTAATTCTCGCACTTCTCTCCATACAAGTAGTGCCTCCAATCCTTAGGGTAAAACTATTGCCACGAGCCTAAACTCATGAGCGGGGATATCGAATTTCATATTACCTTAATTGTCTTGACATGTACGCGATTACCTTACCGTGCTGCATAAGCACGCACCCTAAGCCCTTGTGCGAAGCGTCACTATACTTCACAAAATCTCTTTTTCCATCCGGCAACGCCAGCATAAGGGCCATCACCAACTCTGCTTCAGTTCTTGAAAGTTGTTCTCGCATTTCTCTGTCCATTCGAACTTCTCAGTCTTACGAGTAAGCCGCGTTAAAGGGGCTACTATCTTTACAACTTGAACGAACCTCCGGTAGTGACCGGCCAATCCTACCTCTGGTAGTCGACCAAACCATGGTCATCAATTCATCAGTGGTCCTTTATCCAATCCTGTCAGGATCCTCCATGGGATCCTCCTCAACAACTATCCCTTCTAGGACAACATCCTCAACCGCTAAATCCTCAATATCAACATCATCCGGTCCTGCATTAGGACACTCTATCGGATCCACAATCCGATCTTCAATTAGTAATAAAATATCATCGCGATGTTGCTCCTCAACCTCAGGGTTCGGAGTCCCGCTACCATATACGATAACGAACTACACTCCTATCACGATATTTATAAGGGTTCCCATAAGGGTTTTAACTGTCAGTACTACGTTAGGTAGCCCGACTATGAACTTGGCAAGAGTTCTTATTATCTTAGTGACTTATTATCTTAACGTCCCATCATCTCTGAGGTTTATAACGCTTAGCTCTGATACCATTTCTGTAACACCCCCAGATCCGGGGTCGGGGATCCGGGTCGTCACGGTCTTTCTTTCCACAATATCACTTCACTTAATTAATAATAATAACCTTATGCTGTGACCCCACACTAACACACACCACAACCCGTTATAGTCTCAGAGATGAAATTTAAATAAGTACAAGTCTTTGAATCCACAATTTAAAAGTTATTACAACCCAAAATGATTTTTTGATAAATTTACAGTTAATTGCCATTATCTGCCACAAGTTATAATTATACATAATTGATTCTCAAAAGTAGATGGTCTGATCTACAATAGATCTACCTCTGCAGCTATAGCAGCTACAACATCAACGGGAAGACGCGGGACGCTTCCCACGCGCTTGCGCTGGGTCTGCTGGAGTCTGGCCATCTTTCCTAACTGTTGTTGTGTGATGAAGAAATAAAGCAAGGGTGAGCAGCAAGCCCACCAAAATAATATGTATAATGATTTACAATATATGAGCCTTCTCATAGTACTCATGAAAGTCTTGGTCAAAAGAAATGAACCAAGTTTGATATCTTAATGCGATGAAGTCGCAAAATATTCAGTATATATACCTATATACTTTTCACAATCTTGGAAGTCCTCTTCCATGCATAATATACACAGAGTTCCAGTGTATAACTGTATAAAAATATCGTTGCAAGGTGATCTCATATATCTAACCTTGTCTCAACGTTTTTCTGAAAATCTTTGTCATGCATAAGATAATCATTAACTAGATATAAGTTTAAAAGATGAAGTTACAAGATACCCCAAAATACTTATATCTTTCCCAAATACTACTTGAACTACCCCCGTTCAAGTTATAATCAGTTTCAAAGGTTCATCACATAGATGAGACTACAAGACAAGATTTGAATAGATTCAATCTTTGAATATCATTATAAATAATGAAGTTACGAGATACTTCATTAAGACCCGATATATAAATATATTCATATATATCTCCCATACATTTCCTGAAAACCTCTGTCATGTAAAGTATGAACAGAGTTGCAATATCCAATGAATTTGGAAGGAAAAGAATTTTGGCATAAACCAGATATCTTGCTGATCAGGCAAAGATACCAATAAGTAACCTTTTCTACTGTAGATGGATGAATTCCTCACCGGTCATCACCCTGGCCGCATTAGGACCTCGCGCTAGACCGTTACCCGGCCACTCACGCGTTGATGGACTGCCACCCAGCCACTTACACATTCATAGACCGTACCCCGGCCTGTCGCTTATGCCGACTCAATCAGATGGACTTACTTCCCGAACATTGGGCAAGTAATCAAATTGTTTTCTCAAAACAGCAACCATGTTGCGAATATAAAATACACCACAGAGCCGGATCCCCTAGATTTTGAGCGAATATTCAAGTCTCCTTCGAAAGGAAGATCTTAAATCGGAAAACGAGTTTTGGGATCCGCTCTAACTTTTAAAATCATTTCGAAGACTCGAAAACATTTTTAAGAATGTTTGGAGTAAAGCTGATTTAATGAAATAAATCAGTCCCGATATATTAGAAAATATCTGAATATTATTATTTAAATAATATTCCCATAAAGAATAATCTTTATAAAAATAATTGAAGTAGAAGTTTTAAAACTTATACTTGAAACGGGTATTAAATAACCAAAGATACACTTATATGAAAGTATTTTCTTTATTTGAATAATCGAAAATAAGTTTGATTATTAACACCTTATTCTTTAATAAAATAAAGAATATATTTCAGTAATAAGCGGAGTCATAATACCTCGAATGAATATTATAAATAATATTCATTAAATAAAATAAAGGAGTCATACATCCTCAAATGAATATTCAAATAATATTCAATTAATAAAATAAAAGGAGTCATAAGCCCTCGAATGAATATTCAAGATAATATTCATTAATAAAATAAAGTTATCGAATAAACCTTATTCGATTACTAGTTTTGAAAACTATAACCATATATATATATAAATATATATATATATAAAATCTACTCGGGATCCTCGACTCCCGGTTTTAGAAAATGTTTTCACCTTTGGGTCCCTATACTAAGGGTATACTCAAATACCGCTTATCTCTAGCATAGGTATTATGCAACGAATAAGCATTTGAACCAACAGATATATAAATCAAGAATACGAACCAGGCATGCATATATATACCATATCAGCATGCTTCAATATATCGCAACATTTGCTAATTAACCAACATGCATCTATCGCAAGATAATGCATATACATATATTCATCACAACAACAGTATAACGAGTAGAAAACTTGCCTGAGCGACTGGGGGTTACGAATGGCTCGGGACGAGTCTGGTAACCTATAAACAACAAGTAAGTTGGAATTAAACCAAAGTCACTTGTAAATCTATACTTTAACTAACTTAGACTCTAACGCTTGTTTTGCGCTTACTGATTTGCTTAAGTCACCCGGGTACCCTCGGCTCCACCATTTTTAATAATTTAACCCTTTACGAGTTTTAAGGCGATTCCTTCGCGAGTGTCTTACCAACTGCCTAACACACTTACCATAAATGTTTCATGCATTAATTAACCCTTTTTGGTCTTTAACCTATGTTTCAAAGTAAGGCGAGGGGAAAAGTTTCGTTCGCGAAACGCCGTTACTTGAAACGGTCGTTTCTCCTAAACCGTGCATCAGAATCGAACGAACTATATATCAAAACGAAGCTCGTAACATGAGCTATCTAAACATGGCAGTGGTCATAATCTAGCAGGGGGTTCTCGGGTCCTAATGCTATGCACAAAAACAGTCCAAAGAAAATCGGACGTTACGACGGCTATATTTACGCGATTTCCAATATTTTAAACCATTCAAAACCATCCCAAATCAACCTCAAATCCAACATACAACCAACATCCATACTTATCACATCATAACAACCCCAACCAATTCAATTTAATCATTCATATTTATGCCTAAGCTTAACTTAAATCTTACTTAAGTTCTTTTAATCAAAACAACAACATTTACCAATCCAACAACATCCCAAAACTCACTAATCTCTACATACACAACCATCAAGCCTCTCATGAACTACAATACTCATATTATGCTCTTAACATTCAATAACAAAGCTTGGTTAAGAGATTATACCTTCCTTGAAGCTTTTTAACACAACACAAGAACTTTGAATGCCTAAAGAACCTTGATCCTTGCTTGTATAACCTTAATCTTTCATAAAAATTCAAGAAAACTAAAGTTATTTCTTGAAGGTTACTATTCACCATCTTCTTCCTTGATTTATTGGAAGAGATTGGGAAGGAATTAGGAGCTTAAACTTATAGCATATCCATATCTATGTACAAGGAAGCTTAGATAATTACCTTGTGATTTAACAATGCTTGGAACTTGATTTTTGATTTTTCTTCCTTTGAAAAAGATGAAAAGCCGAGAGCAATGCTTGAAGAATGAAAAATTTTGTGTTTGCTTTGATTTGTTTTGGCTAGCTAGGTTGTTTTGGTTTTGTTTTTGGTTAATTACCCTTCTAACCTTGAACTTTGTGCGATTTACAATCATCCAACAATTCCTTCCTTTTTTGTCATGCCTATGTCACCTTGCACATGTCATAATGCTCCCACTTGTCCACACCTTGTGGTTTGATGATGTCACAATCCCTGGCTTCTTGTACAAGCTTGTCTCTTGGTCACTTATTTGTTTTACGGTTCGCTTATCTTTCGTTCTCGTTTATCGTTTGAGGGATCATACCCGGGATCTTATTACTTAGGTTCCCTTAACCTTTCTCAATATATTATATTCCTTTTATGATCCTCTCCTATAATCCTTTAATTTAAATCCTTTTTTATCCTGTTACCTTTTTCTCAATTCTTTCCGTATCTAGTGGATTTCCGGGAAAAATCAAAGTGTTCGGAATTGGATTCTGACGATCTTTACATACACTTATATACCATATAGAGTACTAATAAAATCTCAGAATATCCATAAAAGAACCCCTACATAGTGTGGCATGAAAAGTTTTCTCGTTCAGCAAAAACACTATTCATAAGGGTTTCAAAATTTCTCAAAAATTGGGGTTATTACAAGGATAATCTCTATAAAATAATTGAAGTAGAAGTTTTAAAACTCATACTTGCAATGAATAATAAATAACCAAAGATGTGCTTATACGAAAGTACGATCTTTATTTAAATAATCGAAAATAAGTTTGATTATTATTCAAAACTATCAAATATACCTTATTCGATTAATAGTTATAGAAAACTATATATATATATATTATACTCAGGAACATCGACTCCCGGTTTAGAAAAATTTCACCTTCGGGTCCCCTATACTAAGGGTATTCGCCACTACTACTTATCTTTAGCATATGTATTATGCAGTTTATAAGCATGTGAATTGATAATAAAATATCAAGATTTCACAACATGCATATATATACCATATCAACATGCTCCAATATATCGCAAGATTTGCTAATAACAATCATGCACTTATGACAAGATAATGCATACATATATTTATATCACAACAACAATATAACGGGTAGAATACTTGCCTAAGTGTTCCGGGATAGACTTAAGCTTAGAGTGGGTCTGGTAACCTATGAATAACAACATAATCTGGAATTAGACCACGGTCGCTTAACAAACTAGTCAAAACTCACTCATACCCTAACGGTCGGTTACACGCTTAACGATTTGCGTTAATCGCTCACGTACCCTCGGCTCCACCAATTTTAATAAATTAACAGTTACGAATTTAAGGCAAATCTTTCTCGAATACTCTACCAAATTCCTAACCCACCTTACAGAATTGTTTCATATTCCAATTAGTCTTTTAAGGGCCTATAAACAAGGTCTCAAAGTAAAGCGAGGGGTAAAGGTTCGTTCGCGAAATGTCGTAACATAAAACGGTCATTTCTCTTAAACCCTAAATCGGATCTAAGCGGATGACATATCAAAACGAAGCTTGAATCATAAACTTTCTAATCATGGTAATTGTCAGTTCATGAAAGTGGGTGTTTGGGTCCAAAATTTAAGCACAAAACAGTTTAAAGAAAATCGGACATTACGACGGCTATAACCTAACGATTTCCAAAGTTTAAACTACACCAAATCATCATCAATTCAAGAACAATCCAACATCCATCAACATCAAACTAAACCCATTCATCCAAGCACCATTATCATCCAAACAAACCAAACTTAAAACTAAGGGTTCAAGAGTTTATACCTTCCTTGGAGAGCGGAGAATTACTACCAAGCCTCTACGAACCTCTAACTATCTCTACCAAGCTTGGATCTTAAAGAAAATATAAGAAAACAAAATGTTAGTTCTTAAAAATACTATTCATCAATAACTTTGAGACATTGTTTAACTAAGGAATCCTTGGAATCTTGGCTTCAAACTTATGGCATAACTAAGTTATGAAATATAGGATCCAAAGAAACAAACCTTGTGATTTTCCATGGCCTAGAGCTTGAGTTTTGAAAATATATTTCACCATTTTTATGAAAAGGACAAATGGAAGGAGAAGAAAATGGGGGAGAGCTTTTTCTTGCTTGGTTTTCCTTGGGAAATGAGAAAAAAAATGCTTGGTGGAGGAGATTTTTAAATAAATATCTTGATAAAGCGATGACATCATTTCCTCATGTAATTGCTTGCATCATTCCTTTTCCACATGTCCTTCCCTTATGGTTTGATGATGACATCCTCCTCTAATCTCTTTGATTAGTGCTTAATTATTTTGTTAATTATTTGGTTACTTGTATAATCTTGATCCTTGGTCGCTTATTTGTTTTACGGTTCACTTAACTCTCGTTCTCGGTGATCGTTTGAGGGATCATATCCGGGATCTTATTACTTGGGCTTCCATAACCCTCTCTTCATATTTTATAGTCCTTTAATGATCCTTGCTTAAAATCCTTGAATTAAAATCCTTTTAATCATGTTACCTTATACTCAATCCTTTCGGTATCTGGTGGATTTTCGGAAAAAATCAAAGTGTTTGTATTTGGATTCTGACGAACTTTACATACACTCATATACTTTATGGAGTACTAATAAGATCTCAGAATATCAATAAAAGAACTCCTACATAGTGTGGCATGAAAAATTTCCTTAATCAGCATAATCAGCAAAATTTACTATTCATCATTGTCTCAAAATTTCCAAAATTTGGGGTTATTACAGTCTCCCCTCCTTAAAAGGATTCCGTCCCGGAATCAGATAGAAAATGAATAGGGATACTTTTCTAGCATTGCACTTTCTAGCTCAAGTCAATTCTTCACACATTGTGGTTTTACCACAAAACCCTAACTAATCTGATAACCCTTTTGATAAGCACTTGCTCCTTTTAATCGATAACCCTTACTGGTTGCTCCATATAGGTCAAGTTTGGTTGCATGCCTATGCGCTCGTATTCCCTTATATGTCTGACATTCGGATTATCCTTCCTTAATATTGATATGTGGAACATGTTATGGACTTGCTGCAGGTTCCGGGGTAGGGCCAGTTCATTTGACAGCTTCCCAATACATCTTAATATAGCCAAGGGTCCAACAAATCGTGGACTTAGCTTTCCTTCCTTTCCGAACCTCATCAATCCTCTCCAAGGGAATACCTTTAACAATAATAGGTTCCCTACTTCATAGTCTTTGTAATAACCCCAAAATTTTTTCAACTTTTTGTAACCCTTGTGAATAGTGTTTTAGCTGAATGAGAAAACTTTTCACGCCACACTATGTAGGGGTTCTGTTATGGATATTCTGGGATTTTATTAGTACTATATGAAGTATATAAGTGTATGTAAATATCGTCAGAACCCAATTCCGAACACTTTGGTTTTTCCCGGAAATCCACAAGATACGGAGAGAATTGAGTATAAGGTAACAGGATAAAAAGGATTTAAATTAAAGGATTATAATAGAGGATCATAAAAAGGAATATAACGTATTGAGAAAGGTTAAGGGAACCTAAGTAATAAGATCCCGGGTATGATCCTTCAAACGATAAACGAGAACGAAAGTTAAGCGAACCGTACAACAGATCAGCGGTCATTAGGCAAACGATTAGGAAGCTAATCAAAGGGTTTAATGGGAGTGATGTCATCCAACCAATAGAAAGGAGACAAGGAAGGGAGGATGACATCATAAGGGTGACATAAGCATGACATGGAAGAAGGGAGGTGTGGTTGATTAAGGACCACACAAATTCAAGGGCAAGGTGGTAATTTGCTAAATCAAAAACAAAACCAAGCCAACCAACTAGCAAATCATTTCATCAAAATCAAAAAATCAGCCAAGGCATTTGTTCATCACCTAGCTCTCGGCTTTTCATTTTTTTTTCAAAGCTAAAATTCTCAAAATCAAGATCCAAGCATCCTTAATTGGTAAGAAAATTCCCTAACCATCTTTATGCTTAGTTATGGCTATATCATGAGTTTAAGCCATTAATTCTTTCTCTAACTTCTTCATTTAACCAATGAAGAAGACAATTAATAGTGTTTTCAAGATTTTTAACTTGAAGTTTGTCTTGTTTTCTTGAAGATCCAAGCTTTCCTAAGGCTTCTCAAAGTTTCTTAAGACTTCCTAGCTCAACCCACCACTCCAAGGAAGGTATACCATTTTCAAACCCTAGGTTCATATATATTATAAGGTGATTTTGATGAGTAGGATGTTATTGTAGTTGTTGTTATGATTAGAGTTTGAGATTTGGAATGGTAGTGAAATGAAATGGTAATTTTGTGGTTTTGATTTAAAGAAACTTAAGAATGATTAAAGTAAAGTTTAAGCATAAGTATGAATGATTAAATTGAATTGGTTGGGTTGTTATGATGTGATAAGGATGGGTGTTTGTTGTGTGTTGGATTTGAGGATGGTTTGTGTTGATTGTGGGTAGTTTAAAATGGGAAATCGCGTAAACATAGCCGTCGTAACGTCCGATTTCCTTTGGACTGTTTTTGTGCATAGCATTAGGACCCGAGAACCCCCTGCTAAATTGTGACCACTGCCATGTTTAGATAGCTCATGTTACGAGCTTCGTTTTGATATGTAGTTCGTTCGATTCCGATTTACGGTTTAGGAGAAACGACCGTTTCAAGTAACGGCGTTTCGCGGACGAAACTTTTTCCCTCGCCTTACTTTGAAACATAGGTTAAAGACCAAAAAGGGTTAATTAATGTGTGAAACATTTATGGTAAGTGCGTTAGGCAGTTGGTAAGTCATTCGCGAAGGAATCGCTTTAAAACTCGTAAAGGTTAAGTTATTAAAAATGGTGGAGCCGAGGGTACCCGAGTGACTTAAGCGAATCGGTGAGCGTAAAACAAGCGTTAGAGTCTAAGTTAGTTAAAGTATAGATTTACAAGTGATTTTGGTTTAATTCCAACTTACTTGTTGTTTATAGGTTACCAGACTCGTCCCAAGCCTTTCTCACCCCCAAGTCGCTCAGGCAAGTATTCTATCCGATACACTGTTGTTGTGATGTAAATGTATGTATATGCATTATCTTGTGATATTGCATGATTGTTATTTAGCAAATGTTGCGATATATTGTAGCATGTGATATGGTATATATGCATGCCTGTTTTATATTCTTGAGATATATATCTGTTGGTTTATTTGATAATACCTATGCTAGAGGATAGTTGTATCTTGCATATACCCTTAGTATAAGGACCCAAGGGTGAAAATATTTTCTAAAACCGGGAGTCGAGGATCCCGAGTAGATTTTATATGGATATGGATATATATATATATATATATTTATATATATATATGGTTATAGTTTTCCAAACTATTAATCGAATAAGGTTTATTCGATAACTTTAAACTTCATTTATTATTGAATATTATTTCGAATATCATTCGAGGACTTATGACTCCTTTTATTTATTTATTGAATATTATTTGAATATTCATTTGAGGATGTATGACTCCTTTATTTTATTTAATGAATATTATTTATAATATTCATTCGAGGTATTATGACTCAGCTTATTTTATTTATTGAATATTATTTGAATATTCATTGAGGATGTATGACTCCTTTATTTTATTTAATGAATATTATTTATAATATTCATTCGAGGTATTATGACTCAGCTTATTTTATTTATTGAATATTATTTGAATATTCATTTGAGGATCTATGACTCCGATTATTTGCTGAGATATATTCTTTATTTTATTAAAGAATAAGATGTCAATAATCAAACTTATTTTCGATTATTCAAATAAAGATAATACTTTCATATAAGTATATATTTGGTTATTTAAGGTTTATTTCAAGTATAAGTTTTAATACTTCTACTTCAATTATTTTTATAAAGATTATTCTTAATGGGAATATTTTAAATA